>NC_135877.1:12178399-12330899 GCF_031162955.1 Sander vitreus
CTCGTTTCCACAAGGAAAACAGACTGCAGTGGTGATGCTGTTGTGCAGAGAATGCAATTAGTTTGACGTTGACCTTATATGCTCCCAGGTCACAGCTTCTAAATGTGTACTTCAGCTCAGCGGTACAAGATTTAGATTCCCAGTGAAGTCAGCCATTGAATGGTTATGAAAAGGTTGTTTCAACATCTAGGATCAAAGAATATAACCTATAGGCCTGCTCAGTTTGACTAAAGAACATCTGCTTCTGCACAGCTGCCTGCTCCTATGGCGCTGCACGCTGCTTCTCATACCTACCAGCATATGTTGTGATATTTGTGTCAGAGGACTAGTGGGAGCATGCAAATCGAGAAATTAAATTCGAACAAAAGAACAACACAAAGATGTGTTAGTGAGATCAGATTTGACCTAATATTTTCTACATTTTATAATCATGTTTGATATTTTAGCGTGTCTGCACTCGTAGCTCAGAAGTGTCTCCAAGGATCTGAATAATCTTTTAATTAAATACAACTGTTACCTTGGTGGAAAAGGTGACTTGTAGACCTGAAAAGACACTCCAAGAAGTCCTTATGTCACACCCTGCCAGACCCAGTCTCTTATTTTACCATTTTTATAATAATAACATAATAATGCCTATATTTTTCACCTTTTCATTTATGAGTATTTGCATATCAAAGTATGTCGTTATTGACTCACTTGGACATGAATGAAGTGAAAACAAATTTGCTGCAGCTTATTTTGCTCTCTGTTTGGATGGTTCATGATGATTGTATCACAGAGGAGTGAATGACTTTAGAACGATTTTTCATATAGATGTGCACATCACGTGTGTGTCCGTGTGTGTGTGTGTGTGTGTGTATGTGTGTGTGTGGGAGTGAGCAGATTTACAAGCTTGTGTCAACACCGGCTCTTCCTCCTGGTGTGATTTCGATATCCCCCGTCATTGAATAAACATCGCATCTCAACTTTTCAATTGCAGCTGTGGCAGTTTTAAAGGCGTCATCACATCTTCTGTTAGGATACTGTGTGTTGCGAAACCATGTCACGGAGCTTTTGTTAAGCTGACCGCAAATTCAATGCAACAATATTGTTTCGAAAAACTCTTCCAAGTCCAACTTTTCCAATGAACAATGCGTCCAGATTAGAAAGGGTTTCACTCAATTGACCTCTTGCTGAGAGGATCATCTTACAGTAAGTATGACATGTTTCCTGCTCTGATTTCCTGTCTGAACCATGACCAAATGAATATTGTTTTTTTTTGTCATCCTGAAAGTGTTTGCATGCTTTTTTGTGGCAACCTCAAACCTTCTTCTTTGCTTTGTTTATCCATTTGATTCACCTTCATTCCCCCTTTTTTCTTTAATTTCTCCCCTTTTGTCCCCAATTCAGTTGCGCTGTATTCATGGGTATAGTGTAATTTACAGTGCTGTAACAGGCATCTGGGTTCAGATATATCCTGCACTATCTGTCAATACGATTACAAATCATCCCGTTCCCTACCAAAGGCAGGTCTTGCCCTTACCAGATGCTTTTAGTGCAGAGGAGTATGCAATGTAATACAGTCAGAAAAGGCCTCGAGGGGGACTAGTAGTTAAATTGCAGGAGGGATGGGAGTCTCACTCCAGCTGTGAAGATGGAAGGCGCCTAAATTGTGAAGGGAGGAGTCCAGCGATATGGTCGTCAAGGATCAGAGCCGAGCTGATGGCCCAGTCTGGAAAAAGGAGGGCTGCTGCCCAGTAGGGTTGCAATAGTCGGAGCATTAGGTAGCAGCTCCTTCACTGCTCTGTTGCGCTGGCCCTGCTGTCGTGGCCTTGCCAGGTTCATAATGACTGCCTCGCTGCTGAGGTGCTTGTGTCAGCAGTTTGAAATGGCTTTCGTTCAGCGTGTATGCGACCGCTGTGAGCTTTCCTGCACCAACACCAGCAGGTGAAAAATATATTGGATGAGGCCTGTTAGACAGTCACAATCACTGCACCAAGTGTGTTTTCGCAGGAATTCATCAGCAGCCTTACAGGGAACTGCTTCAGAAGAACAAGTGTTGTAACTTGTTGTGAGAGTTGCGTTTAAAGCACAACCAAGTGTGTTGTCTAGTGTCATGTCATTGTAAGTCATTCTGGGAAATGTAGGAAGTGACAAATTGAAAACTTGAGGCTGAGGCGATAAAGGGCAGGGATATAGACCTTTAGCACAATCATATTGTGACAAAATTCTGTTGGCCAAATTGATGATTTCAAGTAAACAAAATTTGTTATTAAACCTGCAATGTTTTGGCCACTTGGGGGGCAGCGCTGTAAACACACCATTGACATGTTATCACCTTATAAAGTTAATATGTTAGCAGTTGCAGTGCAGCTTTAAGGTTTTTGTTTTACAAGTGTGAAGAGTTTTGTCTGAAATGTAACTGTTAATTGCACCAGACGGTTTAGAACCAAGATGTCCCAACTCAGTAATTTCCTGTATTTGTGTCACGTTGGTTTCGCCACTTCCAAGCCTAGACTAGCCAAGACTAGCAGCAGGTCCTGAGTGTATTGATTCCAATGGGAGAAGTGAACATGAACACAGATTATGTTGATATACTGATTATTTACAACTAACAATCTAGCCTGGAAATCCAGACCCAAATCCGAAAGATTAAGCGTCTGGCAAAGAGTAATGAAAATGGCCCAAATCGAGAGGCGGCACCAAGCATGCATTTGAAAATCTCACTGCACGCAATTGGATAACACTACGACCAATCACAACAGTACACGGGGTGACGTATCCAGAGCAAGGGGGTAAGTTTTGCTTCAGAGCTCGAACCTCCTATGGCGCCATTTTGATGCTACAAAGCGATCACCCGACGTTAGCATTCCATTGACTGCCATTCATTTTGACGTCACTTTAACAGCGAATAACTTTACATCTGAAGCGTTTAAAGACTTTATTTGTCCATTGTTTATTTCTAAAGAAACACAACAATGTATAAAAGGCTCCATTACCTTGTACCTCACGTTATGGCTCCGTAGTAGACGTTTTTGTAAAAATAGGCTAACGATTGTGTCATAACCACGCGACTTACTGTCGCATAGTAGAGGAATTACTGTATAGTACAGGAGAAGCTCGCAGGCAGTTTCGACTTACATTAGCTGTTTAAGTTTAATTACTAATGTTAACTAGTATTTTAGTTAGCAGTAATTAGCCTGTGTCCATGTTATCTCCTTACATATACCTACGCTCTCCGTCTCTGTAAGATTGGGAATGATTGAGATTTGTCTTGGCACAGCTACCAGAAGACTTACAACTTTCAGACAGGTTGCTCACGTCACATTTACGTTGTCTCTCTCAGTTGGAGGCTGCGCAGTAACGCTCAGCGCTCACCGGAAAAGTGCTTTTAATGGCCTTCACTGGTCTCCGTCCATTCTTATATACTGTCTGTGATCCAGAGCCCCATACGCTTAGCTACCAGCGGAGCTAACTGGTAGATTAAATCAGTTTAGCTCGCCTCTGGCCCGCCTATATCAGATACACCTATGTGATTGCTGCAGTTTGGCGACAAGTGCATAGTTTAACGTACAATATGTAACTTTCTGCCGCTAGGGGTCTCTCAACCAAAACAATGGATTGTAAACACAGACGTTTGACGTTGGGAAGTTGCGTGGAATTATGGGAGTTTTAATTGCTAAACACTATCGTCGATTAGAATGCATCTGTACATGGACGAGTTTACCCATTCAAGTTTATTCACGTTACGTTTAGTAACGTTCATTCATGCCATGCTAATAAAATAGCTGCAGTTTCCCCAACATAATTACGTTTTTCTTGATTCAATCTGTATTTGTAGCTAGCTGACCAGTTAGCTAGTGAGCCAGGGCTAACGTTAGCAGGTTTTAGCTGCTGGCTAATGATTAGCCAGCAGCTAAAACCACACTATCACATGCCCATGTCTCCTTTTGGATTTTACTGGGCGGACGGGGTTTGTTGTTGAGGCTGAGAGATGGGTGTGGGTGGGGATTGCAGGGGAAATCTCCAGGACGGCGAGCATGTTCGATTGCCGTTGTCAGCAGCAGGAGAACATCTCCCAGCTGCCCGATCTCCCCCTTCACTTTTCTGTAATCTTGACTATTCGTTTTGGTGCTTAACCCACATTTTGTCGGGTTAATTAAATTAGTTTCGGCAGGGAGGAGATTTTTGGTACAGACACCGGTAGCTAACATTATGGATGGCCAATGTTGTGACTAGGATGCCTGGGTCTGCTATTCTCTGTTTCCCGACGCTTCATTAAACTGCCGTTAGCGTCGTAAGCACCGGCTGGGGCTAACGGTAACGAGCTATTGCTACATATCCCGGCTGTGTTGTCAGCTATCATCCTGAATGAAGTCTCTTTGTGCCGGGGGAGTGAGGCAGGCAGACCAGAGTGTGCTAGCTGGCTAAATTAGCATTAGATTAATCGTCTATCTGTGCAGCTAACGTTAACGTTACTGGTGAACTTATTCGTGGGTTAGCACAGTGCTGCTTTTATCCATGGTCAAAACAATCATACTACTAATAACTTTATGAGCGTATTGAACGATGTTGTAACCCTATAATGTTATCCACCAAGCGTTAGCTATCATTAACGTTAGCTACTTGTCAACCAGCACATACATTGTAATAACATTAAGCTGGATTAATATTGATATGTATCAATAAATAAGGTTTCTGCTGTATTACTGTGTTGCAAAGTGGCATGTAATTAATCACAAAATGATGCCTTTTGGCAGAAAAAGCAGTGTTACCCCTATTTGTGTTTTGACGGAAGTTACGAGTAGCTAGATGGTGAAAGGTTATATGACGCCACTGATGGGCGACTAAGTGAAACGTGACGTGTCTGAAAATAAAATAACAGATTTCTCTGGGTTTGCCATTTGGTGGAAACATTTGGGATACTAACAAAAATATATATATAACATAAGTATGGTCGTTTTTAGACATTTCATAGCATCAAAGTTACATATTGTACCTTTAATGAGCATCATTACTGAATGCCAGAGTGACTCGCTAAGCAAATTCAAATTGTGCTCTTGCGAGAAATCTGAATTCCCAGGGTACTAACAATCGCAAACAACACATAACTTATTTCCGTAATGCTAATAGGGCTATTAGCTGTGTAAATGTATATAATGTTAGCAATAGAAAATATAAATACATGATGCAAATATAACTTCTCATCCATCCACATGACGTTCACTACACTTACAAACGAGACCACGCTCACTTAGGAGACAGGAAGTGTGTACCGTTTCATAACTTTTGGGGCAGCATGTAATGTGTGTAATATCTTTAGTTATAGAGAATCTTTGATTGCACTAAACACTATTTTCTTTTTTTCCTTTCTAAGGATGGACAGTTAAACATTATTAGTACCCCCTTGTGGTGTGGAGGAATGAGGGCCTCTGGATGAAGGCCATGGAGCTGAAAGTGTGGGTGGATGGAGTGCAGCGCATCGTGTGCGGGGTCACGGAGTTCACCACATGCCAGGAAGTAGTCATTGCTTTGGCACAAGCCATTGGTAAGCTTAAAACTACTTACTACAACAATATGAGAAACAGTCATCTTTCGTGTTCACAGGAGGTAGAAAAATATTCAATCTAAGAGGAATATGAGCAGTAGATGTGAATTATTATTTGGTTATATGATGGGGGTTTGACAGCCCATTATAGATACAAAACTAATAACATGACAAAGACCACTAACAAGAATAGTGGATTTAACACCGTAAGATGAAATCCTCTCCATATGGCTCCTATGCTTAAAAACCTAAACTAAAGTGGTGAGAATGATATTTAGTCCCAAATAAATTCCTATGGGGATATTCTGCTATGTGGGTTGTGTCCGATATTGGCCAGGCAGGTTGTCAGATATACTGGAGATGATAAATTGCAGTAAAATGAAAAGTGGCTAGAGGGCACAAAGGGATTTTCACCATAAACAGGCTGCACAAAACGAGATGAGTCATGCTGCAGACTTTGCTTTACTTACGTGCTGTAATTGCAGAGGAATAAGTTGACACTCCTCTGTTACACATTGACTGGGTTGTATTGTGCATATACTGTAGCTGGGAATCCAATACCATATACATATGATTTCATCAAATTGAAAGATGTGTACTGTTTTTAAAATGGACAGATTTCTACAGGGATTTCTCACAATTCTCGCATAGATAGATTTTTCTCAGAGTTAAAACATGTGTGTCTTTTATGGTGACACTGTAGCAGGAGTTATGGCGTTTACTGTCCTTTGTGTTCTCTGTTCCTTTTGTCCAGGCCAGAGCACTTTGATGTGAATGGCTGTAGTAATGAATGTGCCTCGTTTACAAGGAGCCTTACTGTGTAAGGTGGGGGTGAGGGTGCAATGGGCAGTGTTTTACTGTTATCTATATGTGCACAGACAAGAACAAACACACACACACACACACACACACACACACACACACACACACACACACACACACACACACACAGAGAGAGCAGTGAACCATTGAATGTAGCCCTTACTGCCAACACAATTACTGTTTGTTAAGTTGAATTTTCCCACTGTTAGGTTCTTTCACTAAACATGCTGGTAAAGTTCTTTGAAACTACCAATGCTGCACAAGCGTGGGAAATTTTTGAAAGAGTTTAATGTAGCTGTTCTGTCTTTGTGTGCTTACAGTAACTTCTTGTCATGGTGCACTCTCTGTGATAACATACACAAATAGTATTAAATAAAATGGTAGTCATTAAATGATGCATGTTACTTCACAGGCCATAAATATGGGTGTCATCAGCATAACAATGAAAGTGATTCATGTGTCCAAGGGGCCAAGAATAGATCCTTGGGAAACACCACAGGTCGGAGGGACCCTTCAAGGAGAGAGCAATACCAACCACAACAGAGAAAGTTTTATTGAACAAGTGTGAGCTGCATCAGTCTAAAGGTAGTTACACACCAACCAGACGGCCGACCGTCGGCAGAAAAGACAGTCAGACTGATCAGTTGGGTCCCCGAGGTCCAAAACGTGCCTCGGAACACACCGAAGAGACACCGACTTGAGCATACGCTCTGCACGAAGCGTAATATGTCTCCATAGCAGCAGACGGCACTGCTCTGTATTGTTTCCCAGAAAATGAAAACCGGCAGCTGATTGGACGAACGCGTCACGTGGTACTTTTTTCTCAGGAAATTCACAGCCAGACTGTCATGGCGGCTTGTTCAGAATACGATCTCCATCCATCCATCCATCTTCATCCGCTTATCCGGGGTCGGGTCGCGGGGGTAGCAGCTCCAGCAGGGGACCCCAAACTTCCCTTTCCCGGGCCACATTAACCAGCTCCGACTGGGGGATCCCGAGGCGTTCCCAGGCCAGGTTAGAGATATAATCCCTCCACCTAGTCCTGGGTCTTCCCCGAGGCCTCCTCCCAGCTGGACGTGCCTGGAACACCTCCCTAGGGAGGCGCCCAGGGGGCATCCTTACCAGATGCCCGAACCACCTCAACTGGCTCCTTTCGACGCAAAGGAGCAGCGGCTCTACTCCGAGCTCCTCACGGATAACTGAGCTTCTCACCCTATCTCTAAGGGAGACGCCAGCTACCCTCCTGAGGAAACCCATTTCGGCCGCTTGTACCCTGGATCTTGTTCTTTCGGTCATGACCCAGCCTTCATGACCATAGGTGAGGGTAGGAACAAAAACTGACCGGTAGATTGAGAGCTTTGCCTTCTGGCTCAGCTCTCTTTTCGTCACAACGGTGCGATAAATTACGGAATACGATCTCATATTGTACTAAAATAGTTCACCAAAACGTGTTTCTGAAAACATTTTAAGCGAGAAATAGGCCATGCAGTTGCTGAATCTGTCTTCATTTCAGATCGACAAAGGTTAGTTTAAAAGATTTTCGTCAGATTTTGAGAGGCTCATCCGCTCGTCATTTCCGGGTGAGTCCCGACTGCCCTGTCTCCGACTGAACATGTCGGGTCGGCCCAAATGAAGGCCGAAGGCTCCTCCAACGGACGACGGCACTGAACACACCGAACAAACTCGAGTCACCGACCTCGCCAGACGGTCCGACGGCCGATAATCGGCTCTGTGTGTCACCACCTTAAGGCATCATCCCTGTTGAAACCAGGGGTCGATGCATAGACTGTATAAGTGAAGCCGAAACATCTAGATCGCCCCCTGGTGGCTGGCTGCAGTATAGCACATAAATCCCGCCCCTTCCATGTTAGCGGATGGGACCTGGGCCAAACTAAATAATCTGAAGTACACATCAAATACATTTTTCTCAAAGATGGTTTCTGTCATTTTAGGTTGTTCAAGTGTTCATTTTTCTGATAATTTTGATTTTTATTAGTTATTTGATGCTATAAAAACAGGGTGAAACATCATGATTGATAGCTATGATTGACTCGCAATTGGTCAGGCGGGTTTATAGGCGGGACTTTGATACCGCTTATCCACTGCCTGATCACTACTCCGCAGACTCTGGCTCTAAAATTACAAGATGGCAGCGCCTGTATCTGGGATATTTTGGCTCCACTTTTTATACAGTTGGAGGAAATGGAGATGTGTCGTCCATCTTTATATACTGTACAATCTATGGTTGAAACCCATTTTATAAGCAATAATCAAAAGCAAAGCGGAAATAAATTGTATTTAAAATTTTAAATTGACAAAAACAACCCTACAGCTGTCATCATGTTTTGATTAAAATTATGCTAAATCCTGATCGGTGCATGGAAGTTTATGACACTACCTGTTTCCAAACTCAGCCCCGCCCACTTCAAAACAGGGACTGAGAAAAAAAGGAAATGCAGAAAATCTCTCATGAATTATTCAAACGATTTTATAAGATTATTTTGTGTTCACGTAGGACTCCACTCATAGTGAGAACCTGATTGAGAAAATATGTTATCATGGCTCGTAATTAAGCACCACATGCAAACATTTTCTTGTTTTGTCCCAGGACGTACCGGCAGGTATACTTTGATCGAGAAATGGCGTGAGACAGAACGTCACCTGGCTCCACATGAAAACCCTGTAGTGTCCCTTAACAAGTGGGGTCAGTATGCCAGCGATGTCCAGCTCATCCTCCAACGCACCGGCCCGTCTGTTAGCGAGCGGCCCACTTTTGACGTGCAGGCTCGCGTCCCAGAGCGTGGCTTCTACCGCCAGAGTCTGCCACCTCTGGCCAAGCTCCGCCCGTCAGGGACAGACCGCTCGCTTAAACGAAGGGAACCCAAACGCAAGTCTCTGACCTTCACTGGAGGGGCTAAGGGTCTGCGGGAAATATTTGGGAAAAGCAGAGATGCTGAAGGTAGTGTGTGTTTTTAGTTTGGTCAGTATATCCAACTTACTGTTGTCAGTGTTATTAGTTGTTTACATACTGTCATCCAATCCCCATCCTTTCATCTCCCACCAACCCGTTCATCCATCTAGCCAAACAGCCCCAGCAGCGGGGTGTGAGTTTGAACCTGAGCAGAGTTGGAGGTGTTGGAGTAACTTCTGTACCTGGAAGTCCAGCCAGAGAGCTGAGCCGGCTGGTGCAGCTGCAGAGAGACAAACTCCAGGCCCTGGAGAGCCGTCTGCTGGGCTGTGAGGCCGAGCTGCAAGACTGGGACGAGGCCACCGGCATGGCTGATGAGGTGAGTAAAGCCACAGCTGCCAGTGCTGTTACTTACAGGAAGATTATGTGTGCAGATCCATAACACCTGCATTTTCCTGCGTTCCTGCGTAGCTCAGCAGGCGGAGCTGGGCTACACGCCAAGTCCTATTCACAATTAATAGCAGTTTATCACTGTCCCAACTCACACAGTCTGTGTGTGTGAACAGTGTTGGGAAGGATACTTTCAAAACGTATTCCGTTACAGAGTACAGAATACATGCCCAAAAATGTAATTTGTAACGTATTCCATTACGTTACTCAATCTGAGTAACGTATTCTGAATACTTGGATTACTTCCACATTGAATTGCATTTTATAAGTAGGAATGTGGCCATCACATACAGCTTACTAAACTATTCTGGTGTGTTCTTCTGTTCCAACTGGCTGAATGTGTACCTAAACAAGCAGATCGATTTTTGTATTTGTAGTCCCGAACTGCATACTACAAAAATCTAACCGCAGTCTAAGCTACCATGAGCTAATTTTAGCTAACGTTAGCTAGCATGTCAAACGGGGCTAGTCTTTCAACGGCTCTGGGGCTAGTAAATCAGCATGTAGGAGAATGTAAAGTCGCACGTCAACTATAAAATAGCAAGGTGACCAGTAAAACTACAGCAGACGACTACCCTTGGCTAAAAATAACTTACTTTAAGATGCTTCTTCAGGTTGGAGGTGGAGTAATTTGGACGCTGAAAGGAAGTTGGTTGCTGGCAAGCAGAAGTTGCACTGCAGTGCACAGTTATATTTCGTTCTCCCTTCTCTTTCTTTAATGTGAAATGCTGTTTGAATTTCCAAGATAGAAACGCATTCCTGCCCTGGCTCTGTTGTGCCAGTTCCGGCTTCATCTCTACCTCTATCAGTGATCAGATTTTTCGTTTTCATATTGGGCCTTCTGGGAAATGCATGGAGTTGCGAGAGTGAATAAACCCGTGAAACAGAGAAGTATCGTCATGTAATCCATTGATTTCAATAATGTAACTGTATTCTAAATAACAACTATTTAAATTGTAACTGTAACGGAATACAGTTACTCATAATTTGTATTCGGAATACGTAACGCCGGTACATGTATTCCGTTACTCCCCAACACTGTGTGTGAATGGCCTGTTACATTCCTGCATCATCTTTTATTCCTTTTACCAATGTTTTTTTTAATACATATTTTACATTGGGGCTGGAGTTTTCAAGTTTAATCTTTTTTCTCTTACCAGGGAGAAAACTTGGAGGGGGAGCTGCTACTTTTAGAGCAGCAGGTGAGGAGGAATGATGCAGAGATGGAGGAGGAGGAATTCTGGCAGAACGAGCTGCAGATCGAACACGAGAGCGAGCGTCAACTGCGGCAACAGCTAGTGGAGCTGCAGGGCCGGGTACGCGACAGCGAGGCCAAGCTTTCAGAGTACCTGGCACACATACAGGTGAGCTCGGCATCATAGAGAAGCTACCTGGTTCCACTGGATGGTGTCTAATTGGATCTGGAACAGCATGAAAACTTGGAATTGAAAAGTGGAATTACTTTGGTTTTCTATGAAGACTATTTTCATGCCAGTTTTTCCATATTATTTATTATCTGTCATGTTCTGCAGAGCATGGAGGGAGGCCTGGAGCAGGAGCGGCTGCAGCAGCAGGCCGAGCTCAACCAGAAGGTCAATGACGAAGAGGTAACAACCGGTCTAAAACGCACACAACAGCAAGCAAACAGAGGAACATAGTCATTCAAGTCCTTTTTTTATGACCCCTTAGCTAAAAGAGAGATGGAGTAGGGACCCCCTATTTTATATAATTTAGTTGCATATTAAACTGGGTCAGATGGACGAAAATGTATAGATATTTATGTATTATTTATACATCATGTTTAGATGTTAAACATACATGCGGAAGTCACAGTGAATCCTTAAGCTTAACTGTATCTTTGGATGGCTACCATAGTGGCTACCTTACCTATAGTAAGCCCTATCATTAAAGTTGTGTAAATTTAAATGTTTTTGTCTTTATGAATAGGTCAATTCATCTTTGCTAATAATATGTTGGATTAATATTAATGTATGTTTTATATGTAGACATACTTTAATTTTTGGAAGAAAAATAAACTTAAAAAAAAATATCAAACAACAATCAATATTGGAGACCCTCCTGCAGTAACTCTGAGGACCCCCTAGGGGTCGCGGACCCCCTGTTGAAGATCTCTGACCTATGTTATTCTTCACATAGATGAATACAACTCATAACGCTGCTTTGTTTTTCACAGCGAAGGAACTCAAATTCTGAAGTTCTAAACACATTGAAGCATGAAAGAGCCCTCCTACATCTTTACTATAAGGATGAGTTACTTTTGCCTATTTCTGCTAAAAAGTTGAGCTTCCTCTCTTCACTTCCACTCATTTCAGGTGCAAGACCAGCTGGAGAAAGTGAGGGCCGAGCTTGAAATGCAGAGCCAACACACAGCGCGACTAGAAAGCAGCTGCAGGGCGTTGGAACGCTCGCTAGGCCATTCCAGCAAGAGATTACAGGTCAGTTCAGATTTGACTGTTGAGTATTTTTTATTTTGTTTTTTA
Source organism: Sander vitreus (assembly GCF_031162955.1). Taxonomy (NCBI): domain Eukaryota; kingdom Metazoa; phylum Chordata; class Actinopteri; order Perciformes; family Percidae; genus Sander; species Sander vitreus. Next base: position 12,190,608 of record NC_135877.1, read on the forward strand.
ACACCAAAGCCTCAAAACTGTCAGGAATTTAAAGCAGCCTTGGCCATTCAAAATATGTGCCAGAGGATGTTGAATTTTTTTTATTTTAGAAAATATTTAAAAAAAAAGCTCTTCAAAAGTTGCAGTGTGTGGAACTTCTGCACACAGGTGGAGCCGTAGAAATCTAAGCTCATTAAGTTGTGGGCAGTGAAGCGAAGTTTAATCTTTGGCCTCCAGCGATGTGCAGGGGATCCTTGGCTCTGTGCATCCCTGTATGAAGCAAAGTGCCCTATGTACAGGCGAGGTCCAGTAGGCTGTGGGAAGCATGAGGTAATGAGAAGGGGAAGGGAGGGAGGGTATTTTAACATTCTTCGCCTGATTAGAGAGGGGCCTGAATAAGTACACAATCCCTCGCCTGTAGTTGCATAACCATCTCGGAGCTAGCTCTTCTCTTTCGCTGTCTCAACTGGGTTATGACTTCTGCAGTTATCCTGAGTGTGATCCCTTATTGATTTTCACGTATGAAATCTGACTCGGTCACAATGCAAATATGTAAATGTAGTCATGTGAAGGTAGAAAAAGGATCCAAATTAGGTGGAGCAGCTGAATTAATTAATGTTATCAGTATTATCAGACCAATTTCCGTGGGGATTTCTCTGTATTTTTGTAAATAGTCCTCATTTGTGCTCACACAATGCACATTGAGCGATTATTTATCAGCCTTGGCAAACACCTAATTTAGCTGTCATGGTGGTTTTTTTTCCATCACAGGAGAAGGAACAGGAGCTGGAGCAGCTGACAAAAGAGCTACGGCAGGTCAACCTGCAGCAGTTCATTCAGCAGACTGGTACCAAGGTCACCGTGCTGCCTGCTCAACCTACAGGAGAAAACAACAACGGCACGTACACACACACACACACACACACACACACACACACACACACACACACACACACACACACACACACACACACACACACACACACACACAGCAACAGAGCCTCCATGATTTGCCACATTACCATCACCATGTCAAAAAGTTTAGTCAAAATGAGGTTAGCTATGAAACTGAAGTGCTTTACTTGCAGCATTGTCTTCACATGTGTGTGTACACAATGCCACCTTGTGGTCATCCTGAGAATGACACATTAGACTGTAGACTTGAGCTGCTGTGCCATAACAGCTTAAGTCTGTAACCCCATTACATGGACCAAATCACGAGCAGCCCTGAAATGCTGCTAGACTTTCACAGCTGTCAAAAGGAAAATCCCTGTTTTCTTTCTTAAAAGAAAAATCCCCCCCGTCAACTGTTTTGTATTATCAAATGCATAACATTTGCACATAGTTACTGAAAAGGATTACCAGTAAGCTTAGTAGCTAGTAGATCCTACATCATTGTCCTAGATTACAAGAATGTTGTGTCAGATTGTTAAATTAAATTTTATCCCTTTTTTTTGTTTTTGTTTTGTTGCTTGTTACAGATGTGGACTCTGGCTCTCTGAAACGACTTGGCTCTTCTCGGCTCTTACCCAGCAACCTTCGCACTCTTCAAAGCACCGTGTCCTCCAGCCTCAACCCTGAAGGCATCTACGTTTGACTCCTTAAACTGTGCGGGAGACATTATTTTAATAGAGTCAGCCTGATGTTAGTAGGGCTATTCATATGACTGGAAGGCCCCAATAATTGACTCCCCAAACTGCTGAAATGCTCTTGAGCAAGGCACTGAAAGAAAGTGTGGAGGATGTTGGCAAAGCCATTACAGGGAGGATGAGTGGGATATCACAAAGAACCAGTTCTTGCATCTGTTTTGCATCTTTCCTGCTCTGCCTCCTCTTTCATCAGGACTGGGACTCACACTGATGTCATTATCCATTTGCAAACTAACATTTTATCTGTTAGTACTCCAGTGGGTGAGCAGTCTACTGAAATTCTAATTTTCTCAGAATAAAAACAAACAAACTTCAAGCCAGCAGATGTATTTCTGCCAAACAGTGCAGATAAACTTTATTTTTATGTTGTAAGTCATGAACTGGAGGATGCAAAGTTTGGACACATCGGACATGTAAACATAATCCCTGCACGAGCATGCACAAACACTGACACCATACCTGTGCTATAACCATAGCCATATCTGATTGCCTTACTCTGGTGTTTTAAAACCAGACGTCAATAATGTTCAAACCGAACTCAAGGTAGCTACTGAACTATGCGCCATATAAATTTGAACATACATACATACATAAACATACTTCATCACTACAACTACAACAATTCAGGTGATAGTCTAGGCAACTGATGTCAGTTTAACTCAGATTTAGTGGCTCAATCCTTTTCTTTCACATAAATTTGAATCTTATTTTATTGTTTTTAACCTGGAATACATTTGCTTCATATTTCCTGTGTTTGACAAAAATGAAAAAAATGTTTGCCTATCATATAACGTAAATAATAAAGAGGAGAAAATAGATGGTGTAACCTCATCAACTATCGGACATTTTTGGTGAAATAGTTTGGCTCTAGGTTCATTTTTATGTCATATCTGGTGCAGAGCCATTAATCTCATCTTTGTTTCACTTTGATCACTTTCTCCAAAAGCTCTGAAATGTGAAAGGAGTGATGAGTGGTGAGAGAGGCCTTTGTGCCTGCAGTGTAAATACATCTTGGAAATACATCATGCCCCATCTCACCACCGGGTGGCGACAAAACATATATTATTCAGATGGGTGAAAGTTAACTGTGTTAAAGCTACTCCAGATCTGATGTTATCTGTCTATATTCATTTTCACGGGTCAGACATGACTATGCATATTGTTTTTGTTACAAAGCCTCAGCACTTTCAGTGTATAATCTGAGGTGCCACTTAGATCGTTTGACGTGTTTCACTGTGTTCATCAAGCAGGGACACACTTCTAAAAACAGTATTACCATCTGATTTTTAATGAACTAAAGATGTCTCATATGAACCAAAGCTAGTGTGAAAAACTACAATATTTAGATGAATGAACTTTTTTATAAACATGCAACTTATGCCCGTGAAGTATACCAACTTGAGTCAAATAGTAGTCGTGTTTTCAGTTTTAATGGTTTGCTGTTATTCTAATTCCACAAAAGTCTGGTTGTTTGCATTTACGTATTTCTAGCTGATTTCTCGCTGGGTTTCTGGGATGAAATGGATGCAAACTGTGTGGAAATGTATGGGCTCAAATAAGGGTCAATACGCTTTTGAACTTGAAATCTGTTGAAGTCTGTGGTTGTATGTAAAACCTGTGAAAAAACTCAGAAAATTGTGACTTTGTAGAAAAGACTTGCAGTTGTGAGAATGTCTAAATAATATGTTTGGACAAATTATATATCAGCACTACATGCACACAAATGCATTTTGGCCCTGCTTTGGGCTGCAAGAACGGGACTAAAATTCATACTTATAACTTAAATGTATGCATGCATGTGTAACTTAACACAGTCGCACACAGTGTGGGAGCACTGAGCTTCACACACTTTTCTGATTTGAATCTGTACCCAAATGTTCACAAAAGCAGTTCTCTTGTTTTAGCGTTTGTGCAACCTCACCTTTCAATGGAGAAAAGTAACTAAGTACATGTACTCATGTATTGTTCTTACATGCAAAATAATGAACAAACATTATCATGTATTATTATTGATTAAACTACCCAGCGCTATATATGAAGTAATAAAAAATGAGCTCCACTTTTACCAGCTGCAACATTAAAGTGATGTGTAGATTAATGCATCAGTATTTATATTCCATTTAGTTACACCGTATGCTGAAATGGGCCATATACGGAGTACTTTTCCATTGGTACATAAGTATATTTTGATGCTTATTCTTACTGTACTTTGGCAATACTGCGGTAATTCAAAATCACAGTTAGTGTACACATTCTTATTCTGGTCTTTTTCAACATCTACAAATCTTTTTGCTACCCTTTTACAAACTTTAATTTCACATGCAGTTTTTTTTTCACAGGTTTAAAGAACCACAGGCTTTGAAATCATTTCACTAGCTCAATATCTTATTGACCCACGTTTGAGCCCAGAAGAAGAAGCTCGTATTTGTGCTGTGAGTGTATGATAACAGTGAATTTCTCCCTCCGGTGTGAAGGATCTTCGTTGTGTGATCTGCTTTGCAAATGTAACCGGAGGAATTTACATCACTACAAACTATTCTCAGAAGTTGTTCAGTGACATAAGTTGTTTTTCTTCCTCCCTCAGTATGCAGTATTATCGTCATGGCAACAACTTCAGCTGTGACACAGAGACCCGCTAACAGAAAAAAATCATAGCTCTCGTTGAATAAAAGTCTCGAATAATGGCATGCCTTACTGGGAAAAAATGTAAATAGTGTCTACATATCACATCAGTCTACGGACTATTTTTAAAGTAGATTGAAGTCTGAAATGTGCAGAGTGCTAGAGAGGTTAGCTTTTAATGCCGCCCTTCAATAGGCAGCTCTGTGTGCATGCAATAATGTGTGATTGGTTTATTTGGATTTCCAATTAGTAGCTAACAAGGAGGCAACAATTCATCTGAGAATAAGTTTACTTTTGGTTTGTTGTGTCCCTTCTTGCCTTGTTGACATTTACACTGGTGGAGATTCAAGCTTTGGTAAAGAGCAAACAGCTCAGTGTGTACTAGCATAAAAATGGCAAAAACCTGCACATTATATTCTTGCCTTTTCATTTACAGTAATTCTGGCAAAGACATTATCTCATGGATGTAAAAGAGATGTGTTGCATTTTAACAAGCCAATAAGTTTACAGACATTTCCAACGATTCTCTTGTGCCATCAATGGTGCTTTTCAATAAAAGAGCATATACAAATAAGAAGATGGAGCCATTATGGAGACAGCCATCAAGGGGTTTCGAAAGCTAATGTAGAAACGCTGCAGCTTAGGGATATTTCAAGACACAGAATAACCCAGACAAGAATGGGCAGAAAGTAATTATGGATGAATGCCGTTCATGACGTCTCGAGCCATTTGACAAGTTCAATTGTGTATTTGCTCTCATGGGGCTTGAGCAGCTTTTTGACAGTTTTAACATGTAGCATTGGCTCTTAGATACAACACGTCAAATGTAACTAAGTAATGATTTGGTTGTGAGAGAGATGTAGCTTTATTTGAAAAGTAAAGTGTTTCGGTTGACTCATGATTCATGTTTAAGCTAGATGAACTGTGCTTGGCTAACGTCACTGATTCGCATAAACGCAACATTTAGACTAATTATTGTATAGTAAAAATGTTATGAGTTGGTATTGTTTATCACATTTTCTTTTTGGGGTCTTCATTTAGCCACAAATGTTTGAAAGACATGAAAATAACATTCAAGACTAATGTAAAATATATAAATAAATTAATAAAATATATTTAAAAACATGCCATGAATGAATAAACTGCTATACAGTGCTGAGAACTGTGGTAGAAAGGCGGTGTATTATTTGTGATTGTGTTTTATATTTCTCAGATAGAAAATCTACAGGATTCTCTAGACATATGACCAGTAGAGACAAACGTGCTCTGGTTTATTGGCATTTCTTTAAACAAATCACAATCATTTTGGGCGGCCACGGTGCCGCTGCAAAATAGCCTCGGGAAGGAACTTGTTTTGGTGGAACGTGTACGTTCAAAGGTTGTTTTAGTCTTGCAACAGAAAACTCAGATTGGACAGATCATCTAGCTAGCTGTCTGGATTTACCCTGCAGAGATCTGAGAAAAGGTTAACCATAGTCCTCATAAATCCACCGGAGTTTAAAATTCCAACACAAAGAAAGCGAAAGGTAACGGAAATCCAGACGAAAAGAGTGAAATCTGGCAGAGTTTCCGGGGGCAATTTAGCAATCCCGGAAGTGGAACATCGTGGACATAGACTATATGACCAGTAACCTATTAGGGGCAAGAAAAGTGCAAAAATTAGCTGTTTGGTCCCATATTATCCCATACACCAAAATAAACTAACTAATTAACTAACTAAATTAAATTTTGACATAAAACCCTTCTACACATTGACTGTTAGCTAAGCCCCACCACCCTTAGTTACTGTTGATATGCGATGACTGTCAATTTTGCCGGCTGAAATGACAACTGTCTTTTAGTGTTTCCACACCAAATTGTTTTAAAAGAAGAACCATGTAAATGGGTCTTAAACAAGAATTTTATGAGACGACATAGTGCTAAAAGGCTGAGACTAAAGCTCCCAGGCAAAATATCTGCTTCCTCACCAGTTAATGATTCATGTTGAAGCATGGAAATAAAGAAACAACATTGTCAAGCAGTGTGGAGAAACATGTAAAATAATACTGCTATTGCAACCAGTGACTTACCAGTTGTTACATATCTGGTTGTATTTTTCAGTTTTGGACAGGGTAAAGGGAAACACTTCACCATGTGGAGAAATTCACATTCCTCAGTTAGACAGAAGAAATGAGTTGGCAAAGAATGTGTGTTGTCTTCCAGTATTGTATCCCTAAAATCCAAATACTTATTACTACTACTTACTATTAATACTATTTCAAGCACTAGTAATATCAGGAAATGTTAGTGACACGTAGATCTATTTTTTTGGGTGCCACTTATGAAAAATTGGCTCTCGCACTTAGAGCAAAGAAAAGCCGCTGCTGCAACCTGAACGAGCTGGAGATGTGAGGGTGGCTTTTGCAGTGGTCTAAACGAGATGAAATAAAAGCACAGCTGACCTTCTCTAAATCTGCTAAGGATAAAAACAACTTAATTTTTAATATGTTTCTGAATTACAGAAAGCAGGAGTCTCAGCAGCCTCCTTACTGTACCTGCACTTAAGAAGTCAAGTAAGTGACTTTGTGCTCTCTGGTCAGCCGCATTTGTGTTCGAAGACAGACAGACAAGACAGACTACTGCCAAGATCGACTGGAATAAAAGTTTCCCCAAATAACAACTAGTTTCAGATTCATTTTCAACTTTTGATACTTTACAGAGTTGGAGAACTTCACACCAGGTGTTTTTGAGGGAAAAGTAATTTGTCTCTCCCTAGTGTATTAGTGCTTTAAAGGTCCCATGGCATGACATTTTCACTTTATGAGGTTTTTTAACATTAATATGCATTCCCCCAGCCTGCCTATGGTCCCCCCAGTGGCTAGAAATGGCGATAGGTGTAAACCAAGCCCTGGGTATCCTGCTCTGCCTTTGAGAAAATGAAAGCTCAGATGGGCCGATCTGGAATCTTGCTCCTTATGAGGTCATAAGGTCTTATCGTCATGGTTATTATTACTATTACTATTTGTTTGTAGCCTGACAAGCTCCCCCATTGGGAGGGCTCAATCTGAGGGGTCGGGATAAACGGTTGTCCTTCAAAATTCCCTCTGCACGCAATAAATAGATAGGATAGCACTGCAAGCAACCAGAGCAACGCTTCTTTGGTTTCAAGTAGTAGCAGGGGAATTCACATGGAACCGTGGCAACTCTACCGTAAGCCCGCGCCCACAGACTCTATACACGATGTGTGTGGCCTGACTAGAGTTTTTTTTCTTCAGCAGCTCACCAGCCAGCCAGACACACTGACCCTGGCTGCACACGTAATTTGCAACGAAAAAATAAACCAGGGTCCCGAAGGACGAGGCCGGCGGCAGTTGACGTGAAATGATACACACGAGGGTCCCAAGGATCCCGGAGCACAACGCGAGCGTAGTAGAAAAGTAAATAAACTAAACAACTCCCCGTGACACGAGGACAACACAAGGGTTAATACTTTAAATGGAGCTCAACAGCTGGATCAGAGGGGCTCTTGTTACATTTTTGACCCTCTCACACCATACGGTACTTAAGTAATGACAACAACACTGTTGGTGCGTTCACACGATACACCCTCCCCCCCCTCCATGCAGTTGCTAGTAGCCAAGGAGGACACAGAGGTTTAAAAAAACATGATGGACTCTCCAGAAAAGGTCATTATCGTCACTCGAGTTTCTGCGCGCGAATGTCACCGGAGGACACAATCTTCTGAACATAGCCATACTGAGAAATACAGAGAGAGTTGTGTGGAGCTGATAGTCTTAATTAGCTTTGCAGCAACTCATTTGGCAATGGCTTGAATGTAACAGACCGTCATTAATATCAAAAAGTTATGCACTAAAGCTTTAAATTCATCCAAACTTTTCTTTTTTATAACCATCATTGTCTCCTGTTGTTTATAAGGTGCCATCCTTAGATTTATTAGTTTCTTAGCAGGTATACCTTTTGGTGATGTATCATACAGCATCCTATCTCATTAGGGAATAAAACTCCTGAGTAAGTGACAGCTGCTCTCAGTATGCAGGCACCAGACAAGCTTCCAGCCATTAAACCACTAGTTTAAAATGTTATTCTTCTACATCAGTGTAATGTTTTAAATAGGCTTGTGGAAGAAATATGATTGGATGTTAAATGATACCACGACCCCTTTTTCATTACAAAATCAACACTGCAAGTCCCTCTTAAACACAAAGTTGTTACATTCCTATTCTCTATTGTGTTCTGCCCCACACATTTGTCCTGGTAAACTTATTAAGTACCCACTGAGTGTTTTATTGATACCCCATATGTACAAAATGAACAATGTCATTTGTGAGCTGTAATCTAAAGTGTTACCAAATGTTGTCAATCAAAATAGTTTTCTAAATTACCGCTTTAATAGTTATCATCTTACCGCTCCCTGAGTCAGAGGAAGAGTCAGATTTAGCTCTTTATTAGCTGCTTTACCGCTAAAATGTTTGTTAGGTTTAGATTCACACAACAAATCCATTTCCCTCTGAGTTATTATTGGCTCCTTTCTCTATCCTGAGCTTTGCTGATTCAATCACAAAGCCATCCCAGGGCTTGCAATAACATCAGTTTGATTTTATCAGAAGGAAATCTGTACGATGCGGTAGTGTAACAAGACTTTTGTGAGAAACCGCATGGAGATCAGAGATTTTATGTGAGATTTTATGTGAGTTATCTGAAAGTCTTCTAAAAGGCACAGTGTGATGGGGATGAGTAATATTCTTACACTCATAAAGCCTAATTAGTTAACCTCAGTTCGTGAATGAATTATGATGCAAATGTTGCACCTTAGACGGATTAAACAATTGTGTTTAAAATTAATTATAGTTGTGCTGGAAGATTGATTAGACTACATTTGTGTGTGTGTGTGTGTGTGTGCTCTGATGTGTAGATATTTGCACAAGCCAGGGCTGATGCTGTCATTAAATAGCCCCTTGGCCCTTCTCCTGAATTTGTTTATTCTGCACTGGGCATGGGAGGAGGTGGCAAACAGATGGGCATCCATGAATTATGGAAATGATGGGCTTTGATTAACCACCACACACTCTGCTGGATAAAAGTAACTACAGGTTGCCAAGTTATGTGTTGCACTGGGCAGTGCCGTCAGTCAGGAAGCGATGTGATGGACCTGATGCTCGATTGATGTTGCTTACTGATTAATCTTATAAAGTGTAGAACAAAACTTCTGTATTTTTCATGTATTTCCTATTAAGTTTGGTCCAAGGTAAAGGAGCAGTTTGACATTTTGGGAAATGAAAGTATTCACTGTCGTGCCGAGAGTTAGGTGAGAAGATTGATACCACTCTCTTCATTATTAAGGGTCCCGTAGGTCCAGTTTTAGAAATATATTTTCATGACAACAGGGATTTGGCTTCTTGTTTCTCATTTGTACCATAATCCGCTCTTTAAGGATGAGTCTTTGAAACTCTGAACATATTCATTCAGTAGCATGCTGCAGGATATTTAATCATGTATACCGTAATCATTTAATTCTTCAGTTATTTTCATCAAATGAAGTCCGATTTCTAAAGTGTTTAATCAAAGCTCTTTTAAAAAAGTATTTGATTTGTTTGAAACAGGCACCAATTATCTCAGTATTGCCCCCCCCCTTTGCATTTGATACTCCCCCTCCCCACACACCTACACACACATACTCCATCAGCCATCCCCCCACACACAACTGTCCCCATCTCTTCACTTTCATAAATGAAGAGAGACAGCCTTATCCCGGAACCAACACGGAAAAGCAATTAAAAAAGAATTAAGGGTGTGCAGGGAGAAATTGGATATGATATCCGACGCCTATTGTAAATGTCAACGTTATTACTGTGTTGTTGTTTCCCATTCCTTTGGCCGCCTTGCCCGTTTTCAGGAGTGACAGCCCATAGTCTGCTGGACTTAATGAAGCCGTCTCGGCAGCCAGGGTCTTGGTATGTAAGGTGAAGAGTGCTGCTCATCCTCTTCTGCATGCAGCTCTCATTAAGATCTGTTTTGCTGGTGAATAGTAACAACCCCCACTTTTCTTCTGTCTCTATCCTCGAGCAAATGTCTGTTAAACTTATTTAACACTGCTGCCCCTATGCTATGTGAATTGTTGCTGTACTTTAGGTTTATCTAATTGTGTTTTCAGCTCAGCTCCCTCCGAGGAGGAGCAGTGATTGCCTTTGGCATTAACAAATAGGGTCCTTGATAAAACAAAGCAAAACAAACACCCGTAAAAAAAAAGATTTCATCACATTGACATTATTTTGGTCTGTTACAAATATAGCCACTGGTCATAAGCTCCTGATTTAAATCATGATGTACCAGAAGATATTTGTAATGTGGGAGGTAGATTATAAACTGCAGATACAAATGAATACAGTTTAAACCAAACTCAGTAATCTCTATCCATCATGTCACAGGTGTGAATCAGCTGAAAGGTCACTCTCTCATTTATTATTATTATTATTAATATCATTGTTCCTATTTTATGTGATTATTGTCTTAAAATATTCAGATTCCCATACAGGGATACCACTGCAGGTACATAACACAAAAAACATTGGGATCCACAGTTCTAGGGTGAGACATATAACCAGATCTGTTCTTAGCAATCTTGGGTAAATTTAAGGAGACAAAGAATTTTTCGTATGATGACCAACAAGCATTAATATGGGGCATAGTTGCAGCAAAATAAATTGTACTCTTGGATTAAAATGTATTAGATTCTCCATGTTTAGAGAATCATGGACAGCCCAGCCCCTGTCCTGTCCTGTCTTGTCTTTCTTTCTATTCTTTACTATCAGTCAGTACTATCTATCAGGGACAAACACATTAAGTCTTTTGTTTTTTTAAGTTGATTTAGAAAATGAGAATATACATCTAACAAAAGAAATATCCAGTGGACATAATGTCAGCTGGAGTCTTTGAGAAAAGCTCTAAGCTATTGACACCACTGGTTTTTGACATGGGAGGTCAAAGGTCAGGTTGAGCTCCATTATAACATAGACCTCACTGGGCTTCACTGCATGAGCACTTCAATAGTGAGAATTAATTACTTGAACTCTTGGTGCAACACTAAATGAATAAATACTGTAAATACATCCTTATAGCCTGTAAAAATCCATTATCTGTGTCTCAGCGAGGACACCAGACATGTTCTGCATCTGACAAGTGAGACTTCCTCATGAAATCCAGCCATGGATTGTTCTTCTAAAAAGGAAATCTACCTGGAAATAGGAGTTTGGCGACACTGAAAAGCAATTTCAATTTCTCCTCACTGCTGACTGCTGTCCAAGCTGTCACTGAAAACACAAGAAGTGATTCTGATAGGAAAGAGTAAAGGGAATTACACTGGGATCTGGGAAATCCAAGGTGAACACGGCTGGCTGCATTACTGTAATATGTGGATGTCCTGTTTTTATCAGACTTTAATTTCTCCCAAGGGACTTTTACTTTACACATTGTAGCCTTGGCTTAAAGGAATTGATATTCCTCTGGGCACTTCCTCAGATTTCTTTTAAAATATATCCTGTGTGGGGTTTTGCTGGCTGCATTATTCAGCTTTGTGCTTCAAATTCATGCAGACATTCACTCAGTGCACTGTGCAGCCATAGTCTGAGGCTGTTGGCCACTGAGCAGCTCCACTAGAGCGATTTGAGGTTTAAGTGGCCTCCTCAAGGGCACCACAGTGGTGTTTGTTGAGGGAGCTGAGAGTGTTGCTCATTCATTTTCCACACCTAGATATCCCCAAGATTATCTGCCCCGAAATCTTACATTGAATGTTCAAGTAAGAAGAATAATTCCTTTCTCGGTTTCTGTGATTATACGAGTCCAACCTGTCCAGGGTGTGCATGTTGTGTGTGTGTGTGTGTGTGTGTGTGTGTGTGTGTGTGTGTGTGTGTGTGTGTGTGTGTGTGTGTGTGTGTGTGTGTGTGTGTGTGTGTGTGTGTGTGTGTGTGTGTGTGTGTGTGTGCGCGCACGTTTCTCGGCTTCCTTTGTTCTCACACTCCCATCTTAGAGGCTGTCTTGTGTGTCCCACTTCATCCTGCTGTATAATGGAAGTGGGTGACAGCCACATCTGAAGTCAAGAGATGAAAGACATAATTTACAAGTCGGTGTCTGCTCTCCCTCTGTGTGTCTTTCTCACTCACTCACTCACTCAAACACACGCACGCGCGCACACACACAAACACACACACACACACACACACACACACACACACACACACACACACACACACACACACACAGTGTATGACACAGTCCATACAGCAATGGACCATGGCATCACTTAAACTAGCGATTCCCAACCCTTGAAATATTCCCAGAATAATAGTGTTCTTTTAGTTTTTTATTCTATTATAATTGTCTTTTTTAAAATGCTTTAAGTGCTATAACAGTCATGTTATTTCATCCTAAACATAGCCCAAACAATAAATAGCCTGGATCAAAATTTGTACCATTAAGCAGCCTTGTGATGCTTAGCAGCTCATTGGTTCTGGACGTAGCCTATGTATCTGACCGGACCGCAGAGCGCGGTGCACGTAAAGTGGCAGGTGCAGCACAGGTTCAGTGGTGAGCAGGGCCCAGCAAACTTCCATGGCCCGTTTAATAGCGCACTGTTCCAGTAAAAGAAAGGGCGATTATCAACCAGAAAATAGCGGAAAAAGAAAAGCAAGTCATGCTTCAATCGTATACATTTCCCTCATGTGTGGATTTACGGCAACAGGCGATTCTGTGGCGCCAAATCCATTGTGTGTTGTTTGTGGTGAAATACGCAATGAAGCCGTCAACACTTCAGAGGCACGGAGGTTTTCGAAAGATTTTGATATCTTCTATCTGCTATCTGTTCTTGTGGCTGCCAATCCCTGGGGTCTCACTGATATGGATAACAGACAGTAAATTAGTTTTCATTTATATGTGTGAAGTGGTCCTTTTTTTGTAATTTCGTTTTATCATATTCTGGAATTTGTGTGCATTGTTTTGGATGCATAGGCCTATGTTTTTATATCGAAGCCCAGGAAGAACAGCTTGTCTTGTGCACAGCTAAACAATACAGTAATATCACTAAACAGTTCATGCTCTCATTGAAATCGTTTTGTTCTTGTTGGTTTAGTATTTTTGTGGTGGTTAAAGCTCAATCTCTAATTTTACACTTTTAGAAATGATTGGCTGAAATGACTGTGAGTTGCTATTGTAGTTCTGAAACTGTCTGTTGCAATGGGCTCTTATTATGTAGGCCTATATTCATACATTTAGCCTTTGTTGTCACCTGTTGGTGAGTGAAAGACTGAGTTGCTGTAGTGGCTCTGGAGAGATTTGACAGGTGAAATGGGCTGGTATTTTCATACAATTTGCCATTACTGCCACCTGCTGGTGAGTGAATGAGCGCTGTGTGAGTTGCTTTTGAAAACTTGACCTGATTGTAAAGGGAAACATTTTGTGAACTGGTCTAAAAGTTGAAATAGATTGGTATGCAAATAAAACCACTGTAGATTAAGCACTGTGTAAAACAGTAACAGACTATGATTAAAAACGATGCATCTTAAAAATACGGCATTACAATTTATGAATATACCTGTCCCTGGCACATTTTTTTTTTAATTACGTTCATTTTTCAGCTCTGATTAATTTCTTATTTCACTGGATTTGAGATTGGAACACCGGTTACAATAAATGCATTAATCATAAGTATCACAAGTATAAATATGTTTGCTGACTACCGTCAAATGCTCTAAATGGATGTTAATAAATCAAGATAGCACACGCTGAGTTACCTGTTAACACAACATAGTAGTCCATGCTGACATTAAATGGGTAGGAGCAGATGTGTGTTGAACACAACAGTCTGTTTTTTTAAAGCAGTACTACATTTATACTCTTGTAACCTTTTGAGGGCAGATTCATAGGTTCAGTCTGAGATGATATTTCACTTTTTAGTTCACTTAGGAAAAGTGCTTCATAACTGGGAAAGTAGTGGATATATTATAATGGTAATACTTTATTTTCTGGGTCAGTCATTTCTGAAAAATCCTAATAAGTTTCAAGTTTCCTCAAAAAAACTATTTATGTTTGGTACTGCTTACAGGAAAAATAGAGACAATGGCCAATTGCTATGATTCTAAATAGATAAATGTATTTCAATTAATTGCTATATAACCCTATAGTCTTTCAGCCATAGCACAGAAGAGTTCTGCTCAAGTCTAAAACTGAGGCGCAAACCCGAACCCGACTAAACCATGCTGGTACTGCTTAACCCAAACCAACACCTGAAGCCATGTTCTTTCTATATGTTACTTTATATATTACTCACTGTTAGCTTATCTTACATTAGCTATACTCTGTCTTTTTTCTAACTAAATTAAATTAAATTAAAATTGAATCAAATATGAAAATAATCAAACCCAACCTAAACCCCAATACTTGTTGGGACTTGTCAGTTTCGGACCAGGATGCCAAACTCACAACAGCAGGTCAGTTAAACAGACAAAAACAAAAATGTGAAATCTGTCAAAAGGCATGCATACAATTCCACATATGAAGAATGTAGTTTCCAATAATACATGAATACATAATAAATATTTACTTCAAATAAAGTTTTCCTTTCAAGGATATTCCTATTTACCACCCAATTACATCATGTCTTGACTGGAAACTTCCTTGGAAAGTATTAGCAAATGATTAGGAAATGATGGGCATGTAAAGTACCAGTAAAGTGTCACCAATATAATTACAATAAATGTAAAAGTAGATGATTTGGTGTTCTGTACTACGATACATATTTTGACCTGTTGGCCGTTATCATCATAGATAAGGTGAAAGTCTGAACGCTGTTCAGAGGAAAGCCCATATTCTAGGCAAGGTCACACACAATCACTGACAGTGACACAAGCTTGTCATCCACCTCCTGCTTCTTCCTTTTTGTTTCAAGGTTTCTCTCACAAGTAATAGAAACAGTATTTTTCTTCCAATTACAAGAGACATAACCTGCCAGGTCTGATTGTGTGTCTGTAATCTCTGCAGTTCCTTGTCTCTGCATCCTACTGTACCCTCTGGCGTGCACAAGCGCCACGAGGGGTTAGAGTACAACCTGCACTCGCGTCAACCCTCTGCACCTTGTCTTGATGCCCTTGAGCAGTAATTGGTTGAATCCCTCCAGAATCTGACTTGAGGGCACAGAAATCCACAGCTCCCCAATCAGCCGGCTGTCAATCATTCTGCCAACTAAACTAAAGCCGGGGATAACTAACAGGCTGAGATTGGAATTTAGAGTTAGAGAGACATAAATCTTTCCGACAAGTTTGTGCTCAGCCAGGTAGTACTCTTATAGACAGGGCTATCACCAAATTGGATGATAGGGATGTTGCCCATATGGAACTTAGGGGGAAGCCCAACATCCAATTTGGTTTTTACAGGGAGACAGAATGGGCAATTTTCTTTTTTCATATACATAAAAATGACACTGAGACAGCCCTAATAAGAATGCTGAATATATGCTCAGCTCTGGTTCTTATACAAATCAAAACAAATGGTTAATCGTTCTCTCAATTGTATGATGGAGCACATTTTCATTTGTGATGTCTTAGTTGCACGTAACTCAATCTTATTGAGTCATCTCTGGCACTCAGTTTGGTATGGTAGATGCACTGTGGTTTTCAGAAACGGACCTTTTTAAGGTGATACAATATCCTTTATATCACTTTAATAGAGAAAAATGTATGCAAATTATTGAAAATGCACTTTTGCTGTAAATGTTAATCTCTACCTTTTGGTAAATGCTCATAATTAAAAAAAATAACTGTTTGTTGAGAAAGAAATGTATTGTTCTTGTTGAAAAGAAAATAAAAATAGATAATTTTTCCATTGCTTTTTTTTGGGGTAGGACCAAAAGTTGTAGCAAATATTCTCCAAAGTTGTAGCACAATACCCAGCTCAGCTTCTCAGAGCACAAATAAAAAGCTATTTATTTTCTCTTGGTGGTGGAGGTATGAATGTACACCACTGTGTTTCCTTGAGTACAACAGCAGAGAAGCCTCATGGTCAGAGAAATCATCCTATAAGCCATAAAGTCCCACATTCGATCCTCATGACCCCTGGCGTCCACCCTGAAGAAGTGTCCTTTTAATCACAACTCTAAATCTGTACTGGGTTCTCGAGTGGCTGACCCTGCCATCTGACCTTCCTGATGGAGAGAGGCAGGCAGCAACACAACAGATTGGGGATCGATAGAGAATTAGTAAGTTCACAAGCCATTTTGCTGCCATTCGTTGATCACACAATAAGAAAAGCAGTCCACAGTAATCTAGTCTCTAGTCTTTGCCAGACCTTCCTCCACCGCAGCGCTGCGGAGGAGGGTAGTCCACACAGCATTCTGTGATGGGAGAAAAACGTGCACTGGTTTATTGGCCAATCACAATAGTCTTGGGTGGTGCTAGGCACCGGGAAAAGCCGCGGTGCCGCTGCAAAATAGCCTCGGGAAGGAACTTGTTTTGGTGGAACGTATACGTTCAAAAGTTGTTTTAATGGTGCAACAGAAAACTCAGATTGGACAGATCGTCTAGCTAGCTGTCTGGATTTTCAATGCAGCAAAATAATGATCTGCAACAACGCAATCATTATTATGCCTCATGGGGACTCTTGCTGCTATTTTTAAAGTAAGCAATGGTAGCATGAGCACACATTTATTTCATTATATAGGTTTATTGAACATACCAACTGTTAAAAATGCCTCATAGTGAGTCATGTCCAGGGCAATTATCAGTATGAAGGAATGTATCTGTGTCCAGTATCTTGTAATAGTGTTAGTGTAACAATGACAAAGCTAACATGCTAATCAGTGTTAGGCATCGAAAGTAATTAGCTATCAGCTGAAAAGACACATGTAACAAGACTACATGGAGTTACTGGGAGGCACCTTTCTCCTCTTATGCGTTCCAGAACATTCCCATCAAGTATTTTAATTTATTATTCATTTTGACCTGATAATGGTACTTGATGAAAAGCTAAGGAATGTTTGTGTGTTCCAGTTGAACTGGGAAGTTGGAATTTTCCCAGTTCCCAGACGGACATTTTAACCGGTATGCCCCCTGAAGTCGGATTTCTGACTCGTAAAGTCGGGAGAACTTGACCAACCCCAAAATCACAATCCAACATGGCTGCTTTGAGCCGCAACAGTAGTGAAAGCTGTATTAATATACTGTTTATTAGCACTTCTGTCTTACTTGTGTCTCATTAAATCAGTCGTACTGTCCATCTTCTATCTGTGGACATGTTGCTACGGTGTTTGTATGCGCAAAACACTGCGTGGTTATCAAATGGTATTGCTAACAATGGCTAAATATGATGTTTTTCCTACTTGTTACTTGAACGCGGTCAACTCAAGTGTTATGTCATTCTAAGTTGCGACCTTTGACTACTGAGGTAAATGGAACAGCAGCATAATCAAAGTTGTTACAATTCATCCTGTGGGAACTTCATGAATGTCTCTACCAATTAGTGCCAATCTATCTAGTAGATGTAGAGATATTTCACTGGATTTGCAACATTTTTGACCGGCAGGTGGCAGCAAATGAAAATTAGTAGGATTCATCCTGTGGGGAACGTGAATGTCTGTACACAATTCCATGGCAATACACCAAAAGGATGTTGAGATATTAGCAACAGAGGAAGATTTGGCTAGCTGACTCAACTGCAACCAAGAAAATGATGCGCCCCCCCCCACTCGCTTTGTATAAAACAGTGGTTAGCGTATTTCCTAGACATAGTTATGCTTGAGCTCTCTACAGCAAGGATTAACAAAGCCAAACCATCAACTATCAGCCGATGGGAAAGCTCAGCAACACAAATATCAGATCTAATGACCTCAGCACCACAACAACTAGAGGAGAGTGACTAGGCAAGGTGTGAATTTGTTTTCTTTTTCTTTTTTTCTCGAGACCGCAGAGGGTGGGGGGTGGGAGAGGGTTTTTGTTCTTGTTCAATTTGTGTTCATCTGTTCTATGCACCACTTGACATTACCTGGCACATATTGTGGAATTTGTTTTGTATGTCTGTATGATAAATGGTGCTAAAAAAATTGATCCCAAAAAAAAGATGTTGAGATATTTTAGTCTGGATCAAAGTGGTGGACTGACCGACGGACAGATCGATCCTCCAGAGTAGAGACACTAGCTAGCACTAGCGCTAGATGTCACTAGCATGGCTGAAAAGCTGCAGCAGAATGGTTTAACTATCACATTTGGTCTAAACATTGAACATTATTTTATTCCAGCAATCAAGGCAGTTTACACCATCTCTGCCTGGCATCATGCAGTAGACTCATGATGAGCACACCACTCACATTAAAATTCTGATTGATCAACTCTATCCCATAATTCATTTCTGCTCTGGTGGGAGCATTGTCACAAAGCACAAGTGGCCATCCAGTTGTTTGATGAGCATGATAATTATTTCAACCATATGCCAAGGCTTTCCAAAGCACCTGATCTGAACCCAACATCAGGCATAGATGGACTCGCGCCGAAAACACTGTGTGCCACTGACAAACCATCTTTAAGGATATTCTCTTTATTCATTATTTGCTTCTTTATCGCTCGCTGTTTGCCTATTTTTCTATCATTCCCATTATGGCCATTCCTTCTACCCACTCGCCCTTCCCTCTGTCGCCCCCAACCCCAACCCCCACCCCTGTCCCGTTCACTTGATTATGTTGAGCCAGAGTCGGGGAAAGTGTCACTATGGAAACAGGGGCAAAGGCAGTGGAGGGCTCTCTATTGGAGAGAGTGGAAAAGAGACGGAGAGTGAAAAAGACCGAGAACTGGCGAGTGCTGAGGAATCCAAGAATGGTCATCTGATTTAAAAAAACCTAGGTAACAAATTAATCTTATTCACCTGTTAGAGGTGGAAACACACAGCTGGGGGATATCATTTCACCAAAGCACCTTACTGAGCCATAAGTGCCTCTCTTTTTTCCTTTCTGCATTAAGTCCAGTCGTTTCTTTTCATTGAGACGGTGGGAAAGCTATGAGTACCGCACCAGATGTTCGATACGATCACTGAAAGTACTACAAAACATGACCAACAGCCTTTTTTTTAATTGAGTTTCAGCCCCTTTTGCACAATCCCCATCCTGCATGAATTATGTGAAATCTAAAAAATAATAATAAATAAATAAAAATAATTCTCTTAATCTCCATCTCTTCCTCTGAGATTTGTATCATTTTAATAAGGGAAATCAATAAATGATAAGTCTTTTGCCTTAATTTACCTCATGTACATGCAACATCTCAGCAACACTGGACCATCATTTGAGGCGAGCTGAAACGATTAATCGATCAATTAATAATGTCACACATTTGCTGGGTTGCGTTTTCAAATCTTGCTGCTTTTCTTCATCATATGACGGTAAACTGAATATGTTTGGGTTTCGGACTGTTGGTTGGATAAAACAAGCAATGTGGATATGTCAAGTTGGACTTGGAAATTATAATGGGCATCTTTCCCCTAATCTATTAATTGGAAAAATAATTAGATAATGTAAATAATCGTTAGTCACAGCTCTAGTCCACAGTGCAATATTAACATTAAAAACTAATGATAGAAGCCTCGATTCCCTTTGTCACCCTCGAGTTTGAGGAGTAGGGTGGTGTAGGAGAGACGAGAGACAGGAGGTTATAGAAAAGGGGAGGAGTAAAAAGAGGAGGGGGGAGCAGCATGGGAGGGAGGTATGATAGTGAGAAGGGCTGAGACAGTAGCAGAGCGAGCCAGAGGCAGGGAGGAGGCAGCGAAGGAGCAGCTCTCCTCCTGAGTCTCCATCCCAGAGAAGACCGAGAGGTAGAAGACCGGAGAAGACAGTCCCGCTTCAGCGGTGCATCCCAGCTGCTCCTGAAGTTCAAACCAAGACGTCCGCTGTGAGGTACGTTTTCTTTTTGCCTCTAAACCTTTTAATCTCTCTCCTCGTCTTTATCAGGACTGTGGATTAGCAGCAGTCAGGCGCTGGAGGTGTTTAGTGTGTGTGTGTGTGTGTGTGTGTGTGTGTGTGTGTGTGTGTGTGTGTGTGTGTGTGTGTGTGTGTGTGTGTGTGTGTGTGTGAGTGTGTGCAAAGATCCTGCTGAGGCTTTTCAGCAGCAGGTTGCTGTGTGTGTGTGTGTGTGTGTGTGTGTGTGTGTGTGTGTGTGTGTGTGTGTGTGTGTGTGTGTGTGTGGATATGTGTGTGAGGAAAAGGAGCAAAAAAGGGTCTGATTTATCAAAATGTCAGCAGCGATTCTGCTGAGATGCAGTTTCTTTGACATTTGAAGACTGATAATATTTTGTGCAATCAGACTCACTCTCAGCACACTGTGACCTGATGTTACAAAGGACACTGAAAAAAGCTGATCACCTCAAACACTTGGCACTGACATCGTTTCTATTCTTCTTGTCCTTTTACTCACAGTTGGTGTACAGATCAGCACACATCACTGAGACCTTAAAAATGACTTGCTTGCATGTGCAGTTCAAAGCTTGTCCTAACTCCCATTATTGTTACGTGTGAGATTTTACAGTGAATGATTAGTTTCGAAATGGTCCCAATGATTATTTTTGCACAAATGAACACCTGTTTTTGAACTTCTTTTTTTTTTTTTTTTTTTTTTTTTTTTTACGATTTTCTCCACATTTGCTTCATGAATCTATTCTTGTGATCTTAATCTATTGTAAGAAAAATGGACATTATCTTTTAAAATATCTTATACCAATCCTTAAGTGTTAAGGAATAGTGAATTAATACAGTTTCCAGTGGAATTACAGTCATTAAAATACATTTAAAAATGTGACAATAACCCCAAACCCCATTTTATGTACTAAACTGGCTCTGCGGCTAACAGACTGTTTCTCTGACCTAAGTCTCCCTGAGTATCTGTCAACTACTCTCTTCATTAGTGCCATTAAGCACGGTCTAATGTTATAAGGCACATTGGCCGTATTGATCTGCTAACCTGTTCCCAGTGGGGCAATAGCCCAGACAAGCTCCAAGTCTTCATCTTTAACTGTGCTCCTCAGATACAGCAGATTACAGAACAGAGTAGAGAATTATTGAGTGGACTAGCGCAAGGACTGTCTTTGTGCAGATGTCATGATGTCATACTAACTGGATCCTCTCCTTCCTGCTGCACAGTTGAAAAATGTCTTAACATTATAGAGGACGTGAACTGTCCTGTAATAACAAAGAACATTGGTGGCAATTTATGGTATAATATGGTATAATTTCAAGTAAAATTCAAGAACTGAGTAGAGTCTGTGTTTTTCAGTGGCGTTGTGGTAGAGCAGTAGTTGTGCTTTGGCTGCATAACATATGATGTCATGTCCTTTTTGACTGCTTGTACTGATTTCTCATACAATTACTGTTGATAATTCACAAAGGGAAGGTAGATTATTATATTATATAACATGCAATAAAAAACAGAATACACTTGATTATGTTTGTGGGATTCACCAAAATCCCCCTGATTTCAGCAAGTAATTCTGTAATTTAAACAACCTCCTGGAAGCAAATAAGAGCTTTTTACGGGGCTTTTCACCACTTTATTCCATCTTGCAGTATAATTCAGTAGTTTAGCATTCCTATCTTGTTAGAGAAAGTACCCTATTATTAATCTTCAGTATGAATCATATTCTTTGTGTTCTTAGCTCAAACTGTGTTTTTTTTTTTTATTTGATCCGTCTATGAAAATGTGTGTTTTGCATAATACCTGTTGATAAGATAATTACAGACATTATCCTGCCACTTATTAATCGTATGATTGAGGGTTAACAGATTCAGTTTTAATATATATTACTTGAGCGGCGACTAACAATTACTTTTATTATCAATTAACTTGCAGATTGTTTTCTTGATTAATCTTTTAGTCTATAAAATACCAGACAATAGTAAAAAATGTCCATTACAAGTTTCCAGAGCTCAAAGTGACATCTGACCAACCATCCCAAACCCACAGTATTCACTTTACTATTAAAGGAGACTAAAAGAAACAGACAAAACATTGACATTTAAGAAGCTTGAAGCATTGAATTTTAGGTTTTAATCAAAGGTTTTGCTTAGAAAATTATCATATATTCATTGAACATCAAAATAGTTGCTGTTTAATTCTCTGTCGACATCTTGTTTCAGCTCCCTATTTTACATTACATGCACTACATACTATAGTATAAGCATGATAGGCTTGCAGTGTTGAGGTCAGACTGTACTAAGTAGACCTACAGTAGATGCATGTATTCATGTGCCTGTGGGCAGCATCTGTGTATGTGTGGACGTGCGTGTGGATGGCAAAGAAAGTATATGGAGATCAATGCAAGCAGCTGTTCTCTCTGCACTTCAAACGATGCTCTGTTGTTGGCGCATCAACGCTCCGGCAGGCCTCGTGCAAAGGGATCAAAGGCTAATGAGACAGCCATTGCACAAACGCACTCGGCAGAGCCATGAATATTGATACGGCTCAGGAGAGAGATGGAGGCAGGGTGTCTTCACTCGCTCAACAGCAGCCCGATACATTAAAGAGGGGGAGGAGGGTGCAACATATATTCTGGAAGGATTTTGGGGTTTAAAATATATCGCCAGAATGTGTGGTCACTGCTAAAGGGCTGGCAGATCTCACTTAGATTTCTTAAAGGTGTTTCAAATATCTTGTCTGTCTATCTATATTTTACCTTCAAGATGCTAGCTGGCACTATTACTTACATCAACTTACTGTGCAGTGAGTGCAACACTAAAGCCCCTGAAAACTTTGAGTCAAAAGTATTTCTCTAAACCTTAAATATTCATGACATGCAACAATTAAAGTTTGTTTATCTTGATTTTTAAATATCAGTTATTAACACAAAAAAAATCATCTTATCTGCCCTATCTAGACTGTATTGGTTGTGATCAGATTTGACTTACAGTGACCAAACAACCCACCAACTGTCCTCAGATTCTTATTCAAATGTCCCTAAATCCTGATTGTTGCACAGAAATATGTGACATCACCTTTTTCCAGCTGAGCCCTGCCCAATAAAAATAAATACTAAAATATCTTAAACAACCACATATGTTCTAATGTTGGCAGAAAAATGTTTTCATGTCACAACCCATTGGTAAGAAGCTGATTAATCTAAAAAATAATTGGCGAATGAATTGATAAAAACATTTGTTACTTTCAGCCCTATAGTCAAATAAGACACATGCTGTGTCTGAAGGAATGCACAAGCCTGCAAATCTAAGATTTACATACAAACGCACACAGTCCACATTCAAATGTTCTATGTGTTTCCACTCATTTCAGTAAATGCTACTGCAGTCAGTAACCGAAGCGAATCAATTATGTACCATTAGAATCCAATATTTGTCTTCTTCTCTGCCTAATGTCTGCTACGACAGATACCACTGAGTTTACGAAGGTGATATGTCCCCCACAAAATAATGCACTGTGTTTCTTCCCTCAGGGTCATTGTATTGTCTAACACACAGTTAACCTCCTGATGTCATCAGTTTGTTTCTCCCTGTAGTCGACAGCCACATGACATGTTAAAATCATCACTTTCTCTTGCATTATCTATCTAAACATTGACAAGCGCCATTCCCCCTCTGGCTAAATTTGTAAAAAATAACTAAAACAAGCTAAAGGTGACATTAATATTTAACTATCCAACAGATCCAACTGAAGGTAAAGAACAAGAATGAATTGTTTTTCTGGGTGGTATGTAATTTCCGCCCATTACAGCTGTCAACAGGCAGGGTAATAGACACTGGGAGGAGGACAAGTACAGCAGCAGGCAGGCAGGCAGGGAGACTGATGTGGCAGGAAGGCCATCCACAGTACGTGGGCGACTGTGCCTCTATCTTGACTTCGGCTCGTAAATCAAGCCTCCCCTCCAGGGGCCTATCTTCCATTCTCAGACCTTCACAACAGCTTGTTCTCCAGTCTGTGACGAGAGGGGCTGTTGTCACAGCAGCTATCGATCGTGTGGGATGAGTTTGTCAGACCGGGGGATTTTACCCATCTGAGCGTGGTCACTGAAGTGTCCCGTCTTGTCTCCGTGTCTGTCTGTGGGCTGTATGTTCTGTCTTTTACGCCAATTCACTACCAGCCACTGTCAGCTGCATCTCACAGAGTTTCTTTCCAAAATAAGATCTCTGAGATTCCAAATAAGTGATTCACAAACTTAAAATAAGTTTTCGAGGGAGGCTGTTTGGATAAAAATATAACATTTTATAGACTGTATCTTTTAAATCTAATGACTTGAGTCTACAAGAACTACTGGCTACTAATCCAAGGTGTTTCCCTGCCTTTCATCCAGTGCATGCTGGGATTGGTTCAAGACCCAAGTGACACTAAACAGAAATAAGTTGGTATAGCAATGTAAATTAAAAAGAACAGTTGGACATTTTGGGAAATTGGGAGATGAATGATTGATACCACTCAATCATCTCATCTTTTTTTTGTTGGCAAGAAAGCAAATAAGCATATTTCCAAAGCACATTATAGTTTAGTAAAATTGAATATTTTTTTTATTAAAAATAAAATAAGAAAATAACACGATAGCAAAGATTACAAAAGAAAAAGACATGTTTGTGATAACAAGCTCATTTATCTTGTAACAATAGATTACTTGTAGTTTAATCTCTGGGTCTGTTGGTGAATATGTTTACAGAGTGTGCTACAACGTTAGTGTGAATCAAAGTAAACCCAATGCAGAGAGGTGAACTTTTGAATAATTGTCATTATTTGCAGATTCTTTGATCTGTTTGACCAATAAAGCATCTACACAAAGACGAATATGCTTTAAGAAAACCTTAAACACAATGATATGGCATGTATGTTAGAGTCTTTCTCCTGGTCTTGCTTCTGGGTTCACACATGACACATTGACAAGATGTTTTAATGACATCCTGGATGAAAAATTAAAATAGAAATCAAATGCAAATTACATTTCTGGATAGTGGGACTATAAAAAGCCACGTTTAACCCTGCACAATAATGGATTTCCAATAGTATTCTTACCAAAGTCAGACTACTTTAAAACCAAGTTAGTTCAATTATTTACCAGAACTCGCTCCACCCTTTAAAAGCCAATTAGGTGAACGTTTCATGGAAATTAGGGACGGTATTTGATCTCCTGATGTCATTTTGAATTCAAGAGGGAATAAATTACACAAATTTGACAGTTCCCAATATCCCAATCCATCTGACACTCCTGTCAGGTGAATACTTAACTAGAAAAATTCCACCCCTGGGTTATTTCCACATGCATGCCCACACATACATTCTTTCCTCTGCTTCATTTTCATGTAGTTACAGTCAGGAGTAACACATATTGTAAATGCTGTTATCTGATTTATGGCATGGAAAGGTGTAGTTTAGTAATTACAAACGACAAGGGTTAAATGTCAAACACAAAATCTATTTTACATAGCAACCTAAACTCCTTTAATCACAGATAGTTCATAAAAAAGAATCACATTTAAGACAGAAATGGATTTCATCTCACCAGCCTCAGATATGTAAATGAAAATGTATTGAAAATAATAATAGTGGTAGTATTGCACCACCATGTCACCAGTGCCTCCTCATTCTTTGTCCTCAGGCACTTTCAAAGCATTTCTTCATCTTGTTTCCTCACTCTGAAAACCTAGTTTGTGAAACTCCACCAGCGCTGCACACGAGAGCACTCCCACTCAACCTTCCAGCCTGCTGAGAGCTCTTGAAAGCAATTTTATTTTAATCAAATTCACTACAAATGCCCTTCTGATGCCAACCTCAGCAACAATACCATTTTGTTTTTTTCAGCTGCGTCTCTCTCTACATTATATTGATTTTATCATGAGCGGTATGAAATACAGTTTACTGACATAATGAGAATTCTCTTTGAGTTTATTGCTCTTTCAGGACACAAACAAATCTTGTGCGCT
Source organism: Sander vitreus (assembly GCF_031162955.1). Lineage (NCBI taxonomy): Eukaryota > Metazoa > Chordata > Actinopteri > Perciformes > Percidae > Sander > Sander vitreus. The sequence continues at coordinate 12,216,786 of NC_135877.1, forward strand.
CGTAAGTAGAGGCCTAATTTTTCTACTATCTACTTCCGGGCCCCAACGTTTTTTAAAAAGAACCACACTTGCTGCACTGCAGGTCCATGACCCTAATCTGGACATGGTTTTCTACATTCCTTAAACTCAGTAGTGAAGAAGTATTCCGATTTTTACTTACGTAAAAGTACCAATACATGTAAAAAAACAAACAACATAAGTAACAGTCCTGCATTCAAAATCTTACTAAATGTACCGAAGTAGGCTATAATCAGCAAAATATAACTTTTTGTTTTAAAAAGTATATTAGGGCTGGAACTAATTGATTATTAATCATCAATTAATCTGGAGATTATTTTCTGGACTAACTGATTAAACATTTAAAGCAACACTAGAGAACTTTTCCCACTTCAGTCCCCCTACAGGTTGGAAGCGGAATTTTCCATTACATTACATTGTCCAGTTCATTCGAACTACAGATCCGTTACCCGATCTGACAAACTTGCATAATGTAATGTAATGGACAATTCAGCTTCCAACCTGTAGGGGGACCGAAGCGGGAAAACTTCTCTAATGTTGCTTTAAACAGTCTATGAAATGACAAAAAGTAGAGAAAAACACCCATGAAAACGTCCCATAGCCCAAAGTGACGTCTAGAAAAAACTTGATTTGTCCAAACCATCAGTCCAAAACTCCAAGATATTTCATTAACTATTAAATATTCTGGATGGGTTAAAGCCTGACATCGGATGTCCCTCCTGTCCCTTTCAGCTATCTCTGCTATTTATTTAGCAAGGGCACCGTCGCTGTATCTGGGGCTTAGTTCCACCAAGGACGGTTGTGATTGGTTTTAAGAAATACAAACAAGCCAGAGCGTTTTTTCCCCCTATCCCAGAATAGATAAGCGGTGTAGCCAGACCAGAGTCAAAAACCTAAAAGGTTGTAAACTGTTGGTTTAACAATGCATTGTATTTTATAAGATTATCAAGTGTTTTTAATGTTAATTCTCAATCTGTAAAGTAACTAGTTTATTTTAGCTTCAGATAAATGTCATCAAGTAAAAAGTACAAATTCCCGACTGAATGTAGTGTAGTATAAAGTAGCATAAAAAGAAAAAAAGCAAGTGAAGTACACATGGCTCTAAATTGTACTTGAGTAAATGCAGTTAGATACATTCCACCACTTGCTTAAACCTTGTTCTTTTGAAAACAGGTGGGATTTGTAGTTGTTTTTTTGTAGGCTCAGTATGGGCTCACCTCATGCACTGCCATTTATCCCTGATGTCCTCAGGCAAATATTTTCCTGCTGTATTATATTATTAAAAAACATTTTATAAGCACTTAATAGTCACTGACCTTGAGAGTAATTCTCTGATATGCATGTTGCACTGCTGCATTGTTCATTCAGTGTCTCAACAAGAGCCCCTTGTGCAAAACTTCTGCAGAAATGTACTGTAGCTAGCATAACAATGCTGCAGTGAGGCGTTAAAATACGTGTTTCCCTAATGTTCAATTCTTTTTTGAGTTGAATCAACAGAACACAGGCCAATAACCGACTGTTCATGTTTTTTGTTTAACTTGAAAACACTGAAAACTGGCAGATCAAAAGTGTGGCAGCTGTGCCCTGTTAAGTTGGAGATTCTAGCACCCCCATCAGGCAAATTAGTGTCATATTCGAAGTGACTGACTTTTTGGGCCACCTAGGGGCAGTAGAATCAAGCTCTGAACACAACATGGCCACATCACCCTTCAGGTTGATAAGGCAAACATGTTAGCAAACTGCAGCCTATTTGCACATCCAGCTGACAGGGAGCAACACAAGCATTCATTTGGAGTCGCGCTTCTTGCCACAAGTCAAATATTCACTCTCCTTTTAGCTCTGTTTTTAGTCTCCACCAACTTCTGAAGAAAAGAAATCTGACTGAGCTGCTAAATGCTATTCTGCTATGTTGACAAGTTAGTGGATGACTGTGTCTGTCTGCCGTTTCCTGCCGGCCAGGTAAAGTACATTGAAGCTGCTGTTTTGCCTGCTGCAACCAAATATTACAGCATGAGAGCAGTGTGAGTAAACCAAAACAGTGAACTAGCTCATAGTCTACCCAAACATTTCATTGCATTAGGAAAACATGTTTGTTCAAACTTTGAAACTGCAGCCTTGCAAATAGTTCTACCTCCAGGGTGAAAACATCATCATCATTTAGTTTGGCTGGAATGAGATGGATGTTACTACAACACTGAATTTCTTGTTTTCCTTTGTACAGCTTGTCTTCAGGTGAAGAGGACATGATGTGCTATGAAGACTGTTAGCTGTGACTGAACCTCAGAAGTCCGAACACAGAGGTGAGCCTCACTATACTCTCACTGTCTCCTGTCAAGGATTAATAACAAACATCCTTGAAATGACGGATGGTAACCGAAAGTTTAGATCAGCCATTATAAAGTGCGAGCAGTATTCGATTTGTTCAGAATGACAAGACAAGTGATCCCTCAGTGTATTTATGGGGTTTCATAAGTAGTGTTCTGGTCATAGCTTCAAGGTTTCCATTCACTTCTTACTTAAACATGACCTACTGCAGAAGAATGAATGAAATGTTAAATCCTAAAAGATTTCAGTCCCGCTTGATTTATATCGACAGCGGTGATAGTGTGTAACATTGTGTGATTTAACACTTTAAGCAGACACTTAGAAACACAACAGAAGAGCAGCTGGTGTATCTGCTTACAGACTCATGTTGTTTTAATAAAAGGGGTCAGTCAATAAAAGCGGCAGCCACAATCTAATTTCATGCTGCACACAGCGGATGTAGTTTTCAGCACAACAGCAGGACATAGTTAACCTGATTACCTTGATGTTGAGTTGGAGGTTCACTGTGGCTGCTCCTTCTTTCATTACTCCCTAAAATATGTCAAACTGACCTGCTGGCAAAAATTGCAAAACAATGTCTTGTTTTGTACATTTGTTATTAATGTTGGCGGTTAGCGCTGAGTGCGTTGACCAACACATTGCGTTACATTACATTTAATGGCTATTGCTAAAAAATATACAGAACACAAATAATGTCAATAACCGAGATTGATTTCATGAAATGCATAACTTTAATTCTAATAATACATTTACTATTCATTGTCTTTATCTGTATATTTGGAAATTCTACAGTGTGAATGAAAAAGGTCAGGATTTCAGAGAATACCGCTCAATACTTCTAAAACTAATCCTCACCGAGGACTTAGCTGGACTGCTCTTTCTATGAATTTTAAAGTGGTTACATATGTAACCATCAGACAAGCTGCACATTTCACTTTCACTCCCCTGCCGCTGCATTGATCCCCAAGAGGAAACCCTGTAGTGCCCATACAGAATGTAGTCAGATTTCTACACTGAGAGCTTCAGCAATGTAGAAGCAAAGTGACTTCTGCCTGCAGAGACTCAGACTGCAGCAATAATGACTATTTCCTACAGTATATAACCTTTTACAGACAAAGTAGACATCTACATTGAAAGCATAAAACAAAATGAGCATTGCAGTTAAGTCTGAATCAACTAAACAACAATGTGGCTTTGAAAACTAGAACATAAACTGCAATAGAAAGAAACCATTCACTTGATTAAATGTACATTAAAACACTCCATACCTCGCATAAATAGTACTGTTTTGAAAAACGTAAAACATGGAAAATGGTTAAAATTGCTAAGCAATATGATCTACTAATCAGAAGGTAATAGTTTAAGCAGAACTATTAGATCACATAGAACCACATAGATCAAGTATGGAAATTTCTCATGTGTTTTAATGAAACCCCCCAAAAGAACCACTTTAAACTGGTGGCATATAATGTACTTTCACCAATAAAAATGAGAAATGAAGAAAGCCCTAAACCATCTTTCTAATAAATATTTAAGTGCATTCTTTGTGCAGCAGAACTTTGTGAAAATGTTAATCTAAGTGAAAACAGAGTAAAAGCTTGGGCATTAACAGCCACATTTCCTTGACTTTTTCTATTTTCAGCTCCAATCTTCTGTTTCAATTTCCTATTTTCTGTGGCCCAGTTTATATTCAGGGGGAAAACTGCAGCGCTGCAAAAACCCAAGGTGATTATTTTCACTTTCTGCTCGTATCTACCTGTTGTAATGATGATGATATCCTGAGCTCAAGTTGTGCAACAATAATGCAGAGTTGTGCAGAATTCACCTTCCAATCTGTGTTAATGAGAATCCTATAAATGCAATCACAGTGTGCATTTGGGCAGCAAATATATCTGCAGCTACAGAGGCACAGTATAGAGGTGTAGTGAGTTTCCAGCAGTGTACTGGGCCATCCACCCTGAGGTACTTATACAGTAAAGGATGATGTGACTGCAATGGAATATCTGCATTACAGTGCATGAGCTTATATCCTGTGTTTTGTCCCAGTTTTAATGATGGTACCCTCAGCTCAGGTTGCATTGTATCAGCGCTGACCCTCGTGGGCTGAATTCTGGTGACACTTTCCAATCTGTGTTAATGAGCTGGCTCCACTCTGTCTACGGGTCACGGTGATATTTACAGAAACCGTTGTAGCGGCAGATATCCACGCCTCCCCGTGGCGCTCCCTCGACTCATTTGCATAGCTTTCAGACTTCCCTTTCTCGCACTCCCTCTTTCACCGCTCTCGCTGTGCTCCTCCATGATCGACAGGCTCCTTCGCACTGCTCTTCAGTTTGTGTCGCACATGTTAATTAAAGCCTCTAATTAGCTTTCCCCACTAAAAGGCCGCATTAAATCAGAGTTGGAATGGCAAATGATTCCTGGCATTAGCATAATTGTGTTTTTGAAGTGTAAAGATTTGGGCATTAGGGATGCTAGCACACGTTTTTGTTTCAGTGATTTGTTGTGTTTTGGGCTCAGGGCCCAAGAGGCCACAGTAGGTTGGCTGTGTGGGTTTTGGGGCCCCAGGACCCTACAGGGGCCACACACTAATGAGGCCTGCTCCTCTCTGATGGAGCAGATACAGGAAAAACAAACCTGTGATGTGGTACCCTCAGGTGGTCCTGAGAGCCTGGCAGAGCGGAACAGGACTGTGTGTGTGTGTGTGTGTGTGTGTGTGTGTGTGTGTGTGTGTGTGTGTGTGTGTGTGTGTGTGTGTGTGTGTGTGTGCCCTGCCTTTTTCCCAATGCATGCTGGGATTGGCTAAAGGCCCCAGTGACACTGAACAGACAAATATGGCAAATAGATTAATTGATGGAAAAGTTGACTACATGTAATGATCAATGTGCATATTTTCACACAGGACCGTGAAAACGATGTAATAAAAAAAAAAAGCTACGTATTTGGCTTTAAAATGGAATGGGCAGGTGGTCTAGCACTGAAGACTTTAAAGCCGTATTTTTTAAATATGAATCGACTTTTGGAATTCTATGAATCGATTTAGAATCGGTAGAGCTTGAATTGCGATTCGAATGTGAATCGATTTTTTTGCACACCCCTAGTTGTAGTTGACTCCTACAGGACATAACAAAGCCTTGAGCTTCGCGTAAGACACTTCATTATTGACTATTCGGATATGTGTACAGGATGATACAGTAGTCCTGCAGTCTCCAGATACGAATGTTCTGACAAGGGTGGCGCTCTTGTGTTGAATAATCACATTTCATGTGATTGTTGATCTTTAAAATTATTCTGATAAGAAAATGAGACGATCCAGGTGAAAATTGGTTTGTTTCATTTCATTTGTTTCATTTCATTTTTCCTTCATGTGGAAGGGGGAATTGGTGTGAACCAAGGTTATAATCATTAACGAAAACGAACAAAATAACTAAAACTAGGTGGGAAAAAACATTGTCGTTAACTGAAATAAAAATAAAAACGAGACATTAGAAAAAAAACGATAACTAAAACTGTAATGTCTGTTTGCAAAACTAACTAAAGTAAAAGAAAATGATCGAGTAAATTTCCTTAGTTTTCGTCTCTGTCAATGTCTTTCATAGAGCAAATAACGTTATATCTTTCAGAGTTGACATTTCCGACCATAAACCTGTTTTATACAGTCTATGCCATAGACATCTAGTTTATCGTAACAAGGTAAAGGAGAATGCCAAGCCCCGAAACAGAAGCTAACCCTGGTACAGGGCGTAGATGTATGAGTACAGGGCCAGGCAGCATGACGGAGACAACCGCAGGACAGAGAACATTACAGGCGTTCCTTCACCGTCAACCCGATAGCTGCTGGTTAGTAAATACGCAGGAACACCAAAAGCGGGAGGAAGCGTGGGTTAATGTGTGGATTGATACTGGGATGTCTACACAACTGTGTGACTCGATTGACTTCAAAAAGTTTGCCACTTTACTCAAAACAAAGTTGAAAACACCTGTTCATGTCTTCTTTAGTCTGTTGGCTATTTAGGTTTTTTTCTGGCACACGTCACTTACACATTTTGCTCTTACTGCAGCGTCTTGTGTAGACTGTTTACATATTTGTGCTTATCAAATGTACATTTTATGTACTGGTGTTATTGTTGAATACATTTTTAATACATATTTAGTATGATGTTTTTGTTGAGTTATTATTACACAATACTTTTTCTGACCTTTTTTTAATCTTGCCCCTGACAAATAACCCATATTACAAAAAAAGACTAAAACTAATAAAAACTGAACTAAAACTAAGCATTTTCAAAAAATAAAAAACTAAACTAGCAAACCCGCTTTAAAAACTAATTAAAACTAAACTGAATTTGAAAACAAAGTCAAAACGAAATAAAAACTAATGAAAAATGCTAAACTACAATAACCTTGGTGTGAACCTCAGTGTCTTTTTTCAGACAGTCAATTTTCAAATTCAACCCACAGGCGCTTTAAATTGCAATTAATAAAAACAATTGATTCTAAAAGAACAAGTATGATGCATTATTAGCTAATTTTACCCATAACACCATAAATTCTCTGCATAGACCCACAAAGACGTTTGTACGTTTGTACGTGGAACGATAATTCCAGCGTAAATAACCTTACGTGTTTCCATCAGCATTAATGAGACGTTTCCATCCAGGTGGAATTATTATTTCAGAATCAATCTCCATGTTAGTTTTGGCGAATACACAGACACTCGCCCCGGGTCATGTCCTGATTAGTCTCGCTTTGCCAGACCCTCCTCCAAAGCACGCTGAAGGAGGGTCTGGCTACTCCACATAGCATTCGGGGATGGGAGGAAAACGTGCTCTGGTTTAATGGCACGACTGCATTTAATGGCATTTGTGCGAGAGAAAACTCAGATTGGACACATAGTCTTGCTAGCTGTCTCAATTTACCCTGCAGAGATCTGAGGAGCAGTCAACGATAAACCTCATTAATCCACTGAATTTAAAATTCCAACACAAAGAAAGCGGAAGAAAACACAAAATACATTCATCCAGCGGAATTTCCTGTGGAATCCCAGAAGTGTAATGTCAAGGATATAGACTATTTCCTGATATATCTGTATTTACTAGTGATTAGTGCTGGGCACATCCTCAGCCAGCAAACTTGACTGAAGCTGTCTCCATCCCATGAATTGTGCCTCAGGCCAGACATGATGTACTTTTCAGGAACTTCCTTTGGGCAAACTCGCTGACTACTGTGGCTAAATTATTCAGGGTGAGTCGACCCAAAGGCACAGTGGTAGAACAGTGACAGTTTGGGGGTTGTGTGATAGCCCAGAGTGTTGTCATATGAGTTATTATTGAAACAGCCAGATATATACCACAATACTGCAGATTCCAACTCCAGCCTTCAATCTGCTCCAGGCATGAAAACCCATTAAGATGCATCGGAGGAAGCAGAGTTGAAGACATGATGTAAGGAGGAAGAGGCTGCAAACTGAATTATCTCCACTTCTACATGAGGTTACTTTTAATTTTATGAATTCTAATTAAACGATTTTTGTGTCAGCTGCTTAATCGTTTCCGTTTCTTTGAAAGACTACAGTTGATTACATACTGAGGACATACTGCCATGTTCCTAAGGAGACACATGGTATTATGCGGAATGATTTTTTTAATGGCACAAAATCACAGCAATGTGTGCTTTTAGAGAGGAAGAGAGAGGCTTAGGTGCACAGGGTTAGCAAGAAAACACAAAAGCAAGAGTGAAAGCAAAAGAGGAGGAGGTGGAGGAGGAGGAGGAGGAGGAGGAGGAGGAGGAGGAGGGAGAGAAACAAACAACTGACAGAAAGTGGGAGAAATATGGAGACGGCAAGCAGCGCCAGACTCTGTTTGGAAGTCTAACATTCATTATGTCTGTTTCACTGGTGCTGGTAGTCAAAACGCAGTAGGAGATCTCAGCCAGGCAGCACAGAAACCAAGGGCACTGCCAGAGGCTTGATTTACACAACAAAAAGACATTTCACCCTATGTGACCAGGACAGGACTATTTTTCTTGTTTGTCGAAGTTTTGCCAAGTTTATGTAACTGCTGCAGCCAAAGGTAAATATTCCTGTAGTAGGAGCTGTGATTGCTGGCCATCGTACATACACCTGCGCTCGTTCCATCTGTGTTGATTGGAGATCCAACTTGTGATGTCAGCAGGTGTCAAGTTATGATCTAAACTAAAGTTGCAGTGAGAAGCCGAAGTTTGACGTATGTCTAGTAAAGCAGAAGTGTTGCTTGGCGTTGCGCAAAGCAGAAAACCACTGGAAGTTCAACTGAATAATTGCTTTTATAAACGGTAATATACCACTTTATAATGAAAGACAACAGCAGCACAAAGCTGGCAAAGCACACGCCATGTAATTACAATATTTGTGGTTTGAATGCTTTTTTTGGCCTCAACAAGTATGTTAATACAGTACTGCCAAAGCAGGTTGTACAAACATTGACTACATATTAGGCTTTTCAACCAATAGACACAACCATTGTTAGAAAATATACTAGCAAAGTATCATTTTAGATTTTCATTTTGAAAAATTAGTTGCACAACAGACAAGAGTTTTACAAGAAAACAATGCTTATGTTAAAGCTATGTCAGTAGACCTGATTTGATATCATAAAAAGGCTGATGGGGAATGCCATTAGTTTTATAGGTATCTCAACGTAAACAAATTCATCCTGAGGTGGACATGAATGTTTGTACCAAATGCCGTTGCAATTCATCCAATAGTTAGCAAGGCATTTCACATAAAACTACAGATGTCAACCTGCTGGTAGCCCTAAAGGAAAAGTCACCAAAGTCACATGGATTCTTCCTCTGGGGGCCATGGATGTCTGTACAAAATTTCAAACATTGTGTTGAGATATTTGAGTCGGGACCAAAGTGGTCGGCCAACCAACTGACAGACCGATATTGCCATCCATAACCACAAGCATTGCTAAAATAATTTTTGCCTCTGAAAAGTCAAAAGTAATAGATAGAAAATAAATGCATGATGCTATAAGAACACTCATATTCTGCTGTACTTCTCTGACAGACAGGTAAAGCACGAGTGTTACACTGTGTTTTAACATTAGATCATTAGACTTTAAATGAACCATGGTGTGCTTACAGGTGTGCGTTTATTAGCCGTTTTACAGCAGTTCGGAAAGTGACTCAGCAAACCAGAACTGAGGACAGACCCAATCTGTCCAGTAACCAGAGTAAAAAGTCTGAGCCTGCTCTATTTTTGGGCTTTTGGGAGAAATTTAACCTTTTTAAACTCATTAACTGAAGTTCACCATATAGGTCATTTGTGATGATAAATTATCATTTTATCTCATCTCATCATCATTTTATCAAGGACTACTAGCCTTTACAGGTGCTCTCATTTATTTAGTACGCTATATTGAGCGAATGAGGCATATTTTTCAATTTAATTCAATTTAAGTTCTGATTGTACAGTCCTAAAATATGTGAAAATAATATGCAAATATTTGAGATTGAAGTGTGTGTGTGTTTACCTCTAAGAGTCAGTGACGGGCAAGCTCGATGGAAAGATGACAGGAGCAAAAATAAACTGATATTTTCATTAAAAAAATTCAATTTAAGATAGGGAGGGGGGCCAGGGGGCTCCAAATATCATGACACAAATGTGACAAGTAAACACACGCATATACAGCAGCACGCGCGGCACCCTCTGCAGCCCTGATTGAGTGTAAGTGTCTGCGTCGGCGGTCAAGGTCAGCTGATAATAGGAGAGATTGAGGACAGGGGGGTGGGGGTCGGCAGCAGTCTCAGGTAATGAGATTTACGACCCTGAGCTCTCACTGCACACCCCCCACTACTACCCCCTCGCCCGACATGATTTATAGATCTAATAGACGTCATTGCTCCAGCCTAAGATAGAGGCTTTAAATTATCACTGAGGGATAGTCGTCAGTTTTATTCAGGGCAAGAATCCAGAGACATGTTTACCAAGAGGTCCTTGTGTGTATACATCAGTATGGGTTAGGGCTGTCAATCGATTAAAAAAATTAATCTAATTAATTACATACTCTGTGATTAATTAATCTAAATTAATTGCATAGCCTACATAATTTTTGCCCGGTGCCTTAACCGATACTTTTTAAGAAAGTTCAAAAGAAAAAAAAAGAAGGGTACTAAACAACATTAAAGAAGGCTTGTTTATTGCTAAGGCCATATGGTCAAAATTAAATGATTTAATAATAATGTAATAACTATAACAATAACTTATTTTACTAGTAAATTGCTGTTGAATGAGAAAAACAACTACCAGATGGGAAAAGGGCATTTAACAACAACTTTGAATGCACCACGAGGCTGTAGGTTACCAGTTTCATTGAACGCACCGTCTGTTTTTCCGACAACAGCAGCTGCAGATTGTTAGCTACATCCCGGTGTTGAATCCTCTACAGTGAAATACAGTCACACTTTACACCGTTAACGTTAGCTGTCAGCATTGTAACCGTGTTTAATCCAGCTACTAGCTAGCGGTAGGCTAACGTTAGCTGCTGTTGAGTATAGTGTTAACTAGCATCACGTGCAGCGATGTTTCTGTTGCCTGTAACGTCTGTTTCAGAGCACCCGAGAGAAGCGCAGACATATCAGTGGCACCGAAATGAGGCGCCGAAATCCGCGTTGCTATTCAGTCTGGTAGATACCGGTCGTTAAGGCACCGGTGCCATATTAGCTCCGGATTTCGGTACCCAACCCTATTCAGGAAGAAGATTTTTATAAGTAAATGTTCCAATCAATGATCCAGGCAGCGCATTCTCGTCTCCCTCCTTCATTTTACAGTCGAATGGTGGCTAGAACGGCTCCGGGTCAAAGTTGAATGGATTAATCTGCGTTATTTTTTTTAACACGTTATTTTTTCTCAGATTAATTCATCGAAATTAACGGGTTATTTTGACAGCCCTAGTATGGGTATGTGTTTGCATTAGAGATAGTTCTTCAGATTATTAACAATATTTTGTCCCAGTGTTGGGGAAAATTACTTTTTAAAAGTAATTTAAAGTAATAATATCATAATAATATTATAAATAAAGTCCCTATCTATCGCCGAATGAGGTAACACAATGGTAATTGAGCCTATGGCCCACTTAAACAGATATTTCCCTAAAGAGTTGGTGGAGGTCAAAACGGAGCAAGTAGGAGAGTGAATATTGGACTTAATATTCATGAGGTGGTCAAAACACAACTCCAAATAAATGCTGAAGTTGCTCCCTATCTGCTGGATGTTTAATTTGGCAGTTGTTAAGGAAAAAGTTTGCCTATAATTTTGGTTGTGTTTGCAGGTTGTTCTGCTTCCCCCAAATGGCAGGTTTACCAACACAACACTGTTCTCAGTCTCACCAGTGCCACTTTGGGAGTAACAAATATAATAATAATAATAATAATAATAATAATAATATAAGTGGTTGTAATCCTGTGCTGCCCACTCTGCTGGACCATAGCCAATATTCTCCCAAAAGAACCCATTCGGTATAAAAAAAAGTTTGACTACCAACCAAACTCAGCTATCTCACGCAGTCAAGCAGTTGAGGGTTCCATGTGTGTCGGTACAGATGCTGAGCTCCACTGACCAAGCTGCCGTATTTGACGAGTTGGGAGTGAGAACGCGTTGTCTGATTCCAACTGTGTAATTCTGGTGGAGAATCCTAAATCCTGCATTAGTTTTGCACCTAAAAACAGTCAAATTATGTTTAATTTTTTTTTTTTTTAAATGAACCTTAAAAATCCATAACATATAATATCTGTATCCTATGTCATTATACACAATAAAATAGATAACACCGAGTACATGACTCCTCAGTGGTAGCTACAGTCTTGCCAATGTGTTGTTTGCTTATTGCTTTAAAATCCAAAGCTAGATCTGTCATGATCCTGGGTTTTTTTATGCTGACCTTACACCAAATTACTTTTCAAGTGATTCCACTGTTGCAGACTTATTGCCAATATCGGAATTAAATCATGAGTGTCTTGCTAAAGTTGGGAAGCGCTCCCATCGTCAATCGTTTGGTGTAAGGTGTTCATAAAACTCAGTCCGAGTCAGTCTTTTTCCCGTCTTGACGTTCCGACAAAATGAAACGTTTTTGATATTATCGTAGGTTTTATGATAGTCTTTAACGTTAGATGTGAGATGATTGTTTTTAGATGTGAGATGTTGTCAGACTTTCAGTCTTTTAGTGTAAGGTAGGCTTTATGGCGTTTTTCCATTACATGGTACCTGCTCGACTCGCCTCGACTCTACTCGACACACTGTGCGTCCGTTTTCCATTGCAGATTTTAGTACCGCCTCAGCGTGGCTGGTCGTCTTATATGCCGGCTTGACGCAAACACCAGCGCAAAAGTACCTCTTAGCAGGTACCAGGTACTTTTTTTCGTAATGGAAAACCAAAAAAGGCGAGTAGAGTCGAGGCAAGTCGAGCAGCTACCACGTAATGGAAAAGCGCCATTAGTTTCCTGTTTTATCTATGTCTTGTTTGTCTACCTGCCATTGTGTGTTTTCCTGCCTTTGATTGTCTGCCCCGCCCTGATGTGTTCCTCGTCAGCTCTAATGTCAACCTGTCCCTCATTACCACCTATATGTGTTCTCTTGTTCAGTGTCGGATTGTCTGCTTTTCTTTCTGGCTGACTCCCAGTGTTATTTGTCTTAGTGTTTACTTCTCCAGTGTTTGGAGGACACATCACAGGTTCTGTTTCAATTCTACCAAAAAACATCTCTCCATGTTCTGATGTTATCTGAACTAAATACTGAACAAAGTCTCTCATGATAAAAAAAATATGTGTTTGCTAAATGTAACAAATGTGAGGAAAAACTGAAGCAATGACATTTCAATTCAGAAATGTAACTAAAAACAAAATCCGGTGAGATCGAACTTACAAACTTTGTATCGATATTCATGAAATTCAATCAAATTTTTAATGTTTCCATAAGGCATTTTTCATTCGATATTACTTAATTTCCCAAAAAAACCTGTGGATGGAAACATGGCTATAGAGGGTGATTACCTGCCACACAGAAGTAATGGGATTACTCTAACATGCCACCCTCCACGCCATTCTGCTCAGTGTGCTAACACTCTAGACAATATGGCATTCAACTGAAACAACACACAAACAATGCCATTGTTCCAGGGCACTGCACAAGCCAGCCGAGGCACAGCGGCAGTAAGGATGGAAGCCATTGAACTTTCTGCTCATTACCAGTACAACCTCTCCTAGAGCAGCAAAATAGCATTCAGTGTCTGTTCAGCTCTGTTTACTGACGCTTCTGCTAAAAAAACAACAGCAATATGGTGACAGCCAGATTGCCTCCCAGTAGATGTAGTGCTAATATTTGTACTAGGCCTGCTGTACGTGTTGAAAATGATGGTAGATTGGATTTCGAGCCGATTTTACACTCCCTTCAGTTGTTTGTTCTTATGCAGTCTCCCATCTCAGTGTATTTTGAGAATTAAACCAATAAGCCCCCCTGCTAAGCCCAGCCCAGCAGTTATTGATGTGCTGCCTTTTTATTGTCTGGAAGCTTATTCTGTTCATATTCACTGTGTCTGCCTTTGTGCTAAGAAGCAGTTACTTTAAACAGACTGACACTGAAGGGCTCCAAGACACGGGAGCAGCTGTGCAAATTTGAGGCAAAAAATATGTTGTAGAAATCACATTAATGCTCTGATGTCTGTTTAGTTCTCAAACATTATCTTGAATTCTTCGATTGCTTTAAAACTTTGCACAGTAATATTTCACAAGGACACACATTTGAGGTTTATTTTTCAGTTTGAAAAAACGTACACACACCTTGCAACTGGTAACAAAAGTGTCAAGCTATAGGGACTCAAATCCAGTCTGAAAGGGCATTTATACAACCATATTTCTGCTTCTTCTTAGCTCTTCTTTACACCTTATAATGGTCAGCTGTGAGCATTTGACCAACACTTATATTTACATCTTCTCCATAAATTCACAAAACACTCTTCTCTCTCTTTAATGTGTGCTAAGGAATATTTGCAGCTCATTTGAATGAAAAGCGAAATCTAATTTTAAAATAATTTGCTGTATATTACGATCAGTCGGAATATGAATAAAAACATTTTTTAAACTAGCAGTAGCAGGACAAAAAAATCCTTATACTGAATCTTAAACACCTCTTTGTTGGTTTTCAGCAGCATAGTAGGCTAGGTTTATATGGAATTGTAAAAAAAAAAAAAGATAACATTGCTTTAGTACTGTCTTACCGTACATGCAGACATTCAAACTGCAGGTGAAATAAACAACCATTGACTTTCATCTTCATTTGAAAAATATCACACTGCTTTGAACTGCTTTGCTGCTTGTGGCTGGAAAAAGAAGTATGTCCTGTTGCGTTGTGGAGATACAACAGGCCTAATCTTATATAAAAGATCATGTTGTGTTTGAAATGGTAAATTCAAGGTGTCCTAAAGGGGGGCAACAATCTTAAGACGCTGACCATGTAAATGCAATATCTACTGGTTTAGGCCCAACCTTTGCTGCTTCCTCTCTCTTCCCGCATTTCCTGTCACCTTTATACTGTACAGTCATCTCTCTCAATAAAGAAAATTTAAGTGAAAGTTGGGGTTTCCTGGTGGCTTTAGATGCTGACCATGTGTGCAATGTCCCTGGTTTGATTCCAACAAGAGACCTTTGTTTCGTGCTATCCATTTTCTCTTATTTCTTGTCACCTCTATCCATCTAAATAAAGGTAAAATGCCTTTAAAAAAAAAGACAAATTTATGAAAGTCAGTTGCTTAAAGAAACACATTTTTGTTGAACCCTATTTTCCATTAGCAATCTTGTTTAACACATATTTTACTGTGGCTCCTGTTTCACTGACTTTCATTCATTATTTAAAATTCAATTTACACGGTAAGAATTACAGATTCATTAAAGAGGGTTCAGAAAAATCCCTTACACACTAACATTTCTAGGAAACTGCCCTGAGATTATTTTAATGGCATTTGTACTTTATTACAAAGATGAGAGAAAGAGCAGAAGTAACAACAAAAAAGTTTTGCTTTAAAGACTTGGCATTTAACTAGTAGACAGCGACGCCTCAGTAAGCTGAGTCACCTGATGCTGCTTCCCCCTGTAACATATTGTATCATCTCTCCCATCTCATTTTATCTCATCACACCCAGTGTCTCTGTGTGGGAGTATGCCGGTGCTCAAGCCCAAAGGGAAGTTTGTCACTTTGATAACAGGTGGGATAAGAAGTGCAGTCAGGCTAAGACACAAAACGCCTACTAAATCACAAAGCATTAAAAAGAATTAAACAAAACTCTCCTTAATTTCTTCCGAGATTTTCAATAACAACCTTATTTAAAGCAGCGGCACACACAGAAAGGGTTTGAATGCTCGTATTCATTTTGTTTATTTGTCTGCTACTCCGCTCTTTTCAGCTGAGGTAACGTTCTCGGCTGCGAGGACAATAAATAGTGCCGTTCAAGTGCCTCCACTATTTTCAGCTCAATAGAGAAAATGCACTGTTGATTTCTCTGTGGTGTCTCCGCTGCTTTATTACCACAGAACGGAAAGAGGCATTTTTTCTTTCCGTTTGTACCTCTGTTGGTCTCCTGAGCTCCACACAGAGTGAAGTAATCAACATGCAGTCTAAAATATAAGACTTTAAGGTAATGCAGAGAACAGCTTTCTGTTCTGGCTTGACAATACAGTATAATACTGCTGTCTGCATTTTCTGATCATTTTTTTTCAGCCAATCTTCAAATATACGTTTCTGTGAGACTAAATCTTTTGTAAATGTGACACTGATTTCCTCTATTACATGCCAGAATTTCTAAAGACTAAAAATAAACAGATTAATAAGACACACTCACAGCAAGCCACTTTCAACACATGCATTATAAACACGTACAGTAGCAGCACTTCAATGCTAAACCATTACAGTTTTGTTTCAACACAGAGGAGGGCGAGTGTTGCCAGAGAGAGCTTAAAATGGCTGCTGAAAGTCAGAATACTGGAGCTGTACCAAGCCCAGCAGACGGTGGACAGGCTTGCGGTTGGATGGCTGGGTTCGAAGGCAGCAGCTTGTTAGGGTGGAAATGGATTAGCGAGAGGCACAATGGGAGTCTTAGGCGTGTCTGCCGTGTTGTGTTAAAGCTCTGCCTACGTTGCCTGGGCTGCTAGACTCATTTATGCCCAGCGGTGCATGCAGCAGCCAACTCACACACAGGGCTTTTCTAATTGCCATGGTTTCTTCTGTGCAGTGACAGCCTTGATTCGGTATCCGTCAAAGCCATGAATTACCTGCGGCGACGCACAATTGTTGTGTTTGTCACATGCAGCTGGTAGTGGAATAATTCCTCTAACACTTTTGTGTTACATTGTAGGAGATGATGTAGTAAGTTTTACAGTACGACGAAGAATTTCTGAACAGTGAGCAGCTTCCTCTCACCTGCAGAAAACGCGTCTGAAATGAAATGAAAACAGTGCCACAGAACCCACAACTCATCAACAAGTTACATCTATCCAGTATCTATATCTTATACACCTTGGCCAAGTCATCACTCTATCACAGAATTGACATATATATATAGACAAGCAACCATAGGCCTTTTTTAGAAGCAGAACATTTTGACATGTCCCAGTAGGAAAAGCGTTGATGTAAATAATTAATGACTGGATTCAATTTAGCGCTTGAAAAGAACAGAGCGACAGAACACCTGTGCTTTATCTACTATGACAAGTCAAAATGGCAGACATTTTGTAGAAAAAGGCCCATTCACACTCTCATTCACACCTATAAGCAATTAGCCTAATCAACATGTCTTTGGACTGTGGGAGAAAACCAGGAGCACCAGGAGGAAACCTAGCAGGCAAACTCTACAGAGAGTTAATCAAAAGAAAATGTAAAGAGAAACTGAATAACAGGTGAACTCTGGGAAGTGCAGTGAAAAGACACCACAACAAAGATGTTGCAACAAAGCAAAACGCTGGATGCTGCCGAGCTTAATGGTCCCAAAAATACACCCCAGTAACATTTTCTAATGCCAGCAAATGTATTTCAGACTTCCATTGTTGTCCAAAAACACATCAAGTCACACTGACTACGTTTGCTTGCTGAAAATATTTGGGGTTTTGCACTTATTCTGAAAAAGACAATATTATTCTACTGAGCTGTTCACATGGCTAATGAAAATGAATATACCACTAATATTCCAGTTTACATGCAGCCGTGCAAAATAGCTTTCCATTTATGTCGGACTTATTGGACCGTGCGAACACAGCCTCCCTCTTTCATTCCTTCAACAGCCTTCTTTAACAGGTCGGTGTTGCGAAATTTGCGCACATTCAAAAACCTGTTAATGTCAAAGTCTTTCATAATGTTTAAATGTAGGTGTGTCTCTCTTTCTTTTCTTTTGGGCATGCATATTTACCCAAGCCTTGCGAACTGTTGGCTGGTTGATTTGTGTACAACAACCATAGCAACGCACAGAGCTGACCGTAAGCCGTAAACTGGCAGGAGGTCGTAAACTGCGAGAACAAACCCAATTGTGACACATACTCCGAATGCGCTGTATACGTGTCCAAACAAAGCTCCTAAAACCCCAATGCTACTGGCATATCCCACGTCTTAATGGGGAAATGCTATATCTGGGAAAAAAAGGTCTAATTCGGAATATTCACACCAAATATTTGTCCTTTTCTGAATAATAGTGGGAACTTAGTGTGCACGTAAACATACTGACTGTTGACAGTGTGGACTGGGTGACATGTTCCTTCATTACAATGAACATGGGCACTGTAGTTTAAGTCAATCCCACACAACATCCTGATGCTTCAAAATATGATGCTTCAAATACATTATTAATCCGCAGCTGTAAACAGTCCCCAACAAATACGCTACTTACTCCAGTTTGAGTTATGTTTGCTAAAACCTATAGTGGCCAGCAGTGTTAGTAAGCTATTAATACTATCTTTTAAATATAGAAGTAAACATTTGTCATCCAATTTTAAAGATTTACATCTTGGGGCTGAGTCTGAAAGTACTGAGAGACAGACTAAAACATTGTGGTTTTTTTCATGGGATTAGTATCCTTTAAATCTCTTAATCAGAATACATTTGGATATAACACATGATGAGGAAAAGAACATAAAAATATTAAATAGTTTTAAAGAAATCACAAAATCAGCCAATGCCAAATGTGTGTGTGGTCATGGCTCTAATTTTGTGCAAGTGCAGCCTGGGTAAATGAGGATTGACAGGCCCTTAATGCCCTCTGCAGCGAATAAATGGATAATCGAGAATCCTGTTGTGATGCCCCCCGTCCTCTGTCTGAAATGCGACACATCTGAGCACTTCGATGACACAGCCAGAGATTGATTGTGTGTGTGTGTGTGTGTGTGTGTGTGTGTGTGTGTGTGTGTGTGTGTGTGTGCGCATGACAGAAAGATGAATTTATTCTCTGACTGTCATAGTATCAGTCACACTATTTACATATTCATTTTTCATATCATAAAGCAGTGACAGGGATGTTATTCTGTTGCATCAGTTTTGCATTTGTGCTTTTTGCATTTACGGTGGATCTCTAAAGAACAAGCAGGGACAAGATTTGAATTTCACTTAAACCTTTAAGAAAATGAACAAACAAATTGAAATGATAAATGGATTAAAAAAAACTCTAATAGAAATCCATACATGGAATTGGAATAACAGTCAAAATGAACAGTTGACCAAGTTGTCTCCAGTATCCAGTACTGTAGCTCACAGTGCTTTCTACAGGTACAAGCTATACCCCATAGCTTGGAAACCCTGGTCTTCAGGCCTTCTCAGTACCCATGCCCAAATTTGATAGAACAAGAGAGGTTTGTCCTTCATAGATGAAGAGAAAACGGAATAATACTTGTTGCAGTTTGCAGCCATTGATTAGAAAAAGGTGCTTAATGTGTAATCCAGAACTAAATATAGATTTGTGGGTGCAATGCAATAGAAAGTGCTGGGTATTACTAATACCCAGCACACAGGTCTCAGCCCCTGCATTCACCTTTTAAGCTTTATACATTTTTCTGCAAATAAAATTCTTCTAACACGCAGCCAATACTGACGAGGGTCAAACCAACATCGAGACAGCAGATTAAACAAATTGCAGTTGTTGGATGAAAAACAGATGTTTTCGAAATCAAGAAAAGGATGTTTACTTTCTCTTGCTGTGATCGAGAATGATAGAGAAGTGTAATGAAATAAAAGCCGGGCAGAGGAGATAGACTACTGGGCCAGTCACGTCCGTCTGCAATGCACTTATCAGGTGAGGATTTTCTGGAAGTGTCAGTTGGTATAGGAAGCCTTCAAGGCTCTCGGGGAAAGGGGATGCTGCGGTAGTGACAGGGCTATCTGCCTCTGACAGCCCAAAGACCTAAAACCGGATGGCTGGGAAAGATAAGGCTGTGTCGGCACTGGACACACACAAACAGACAGCACACACACACACACACACACACACACATTCATTCACACACACACACTGGATGCTGGTGTACTTGCCCACACACACAAACACATGAGCACACAAACACAAAGCCAAACACCGGCATTCACTTTGCATTAACAAATTCCCTATTGCCTGACCACTCGCTCATTCATTCACTCATGTGCATTGAGACACACACACACATGCACACATACGCACACACATGCTGGCTCCCTGTCTGCCAGCCAGCGAGGCTTCCCATTAGCTGTGGTGCAGTGTGCTGGGTGAGGAGCGCTGGGGCGAGAGACATCAATTTGCTTCCTCTAATGCGCTCGCTGCCCCCACAAGACATATTGATTATTTCTTCCCCACAAAGCGACAAATACCAATTTTGGGGGCATAATGGAGATAGATGGTTGGTTTATAAGAAGCCCCCAAAGAAAAGTTGCCGGGAGGGGGGGGTATGGGGACGCTCGTCCTCCTCCGCTCCAATGCTTCTCCCTCTCTGTCTCTATCTCTTTAGTTTTAACTTTCTACCACCTTTTCCATGTCGCCGTCGCTTTCACACACAAGAAAATGCAGTTAAAAAGAAAAAAGAACATGAAAGTTGAACAAATAAAAAAGAAGCAGGGCATGGGAGATGGGTGTATCTACAAAAAGGTGAAGGTATGGCGGGGCTTTGGGCTGCACAGATGTTGAGGTGCGCCACCAATGCACATTCATTATGCGCCTCCTCCTAGGAGGGTCGCCTCCTCCCATCTTAATGGTTGTACTGCAGAGAGCAGCTGCTGCCGCAGTGTTTGCTCTGCCTCACCCACCGTCTGTTACAGCTACTTCATACCCCCCCTTGTTAGCGTCAGTGTGACTGATCTGTAGTTGCTCTTATGGTAAGATCATGAATATTTGATTCTCAGTACGCTTCAGGTCGACATGTTTGAAGTTCATTTTAAGTTTTGGCATGAGTTTTGTTGAGATTGTTATTGACATTTATAGTTTAAGAGGTTGTTGATACTGGTCCACAGGCCTTTCTCACTACATCCTTTGGTCAGATGAAGAAGAAAATTCTTGAAATGAAGAGTCACACATTGTTTTTCATATTTATTCGCTTCAGTCTTGACAAGAAGGCGGCTGCTTTTCAATCTTAAGACAGCTGAGATTTATAGATTTTGAAAATGTGTCTCAGAGCCGACAAGATATTCCAAATAAATTACAAAATACTGTCAACACCAGAGTTGAGCGTTGAGTTTGTGCATCCACATCTGCCTTCATTCATTCCTAGAAACGTTCTTGTCACTTTGTCCACCTGCTATTCTTTAAAGACTTTCAACTGTAAACTTAAATGTGTCTTCTCCTCCAGACAGCTAGTGGTGTTCACACTGTTGTATAACCTGCTGGCTGATAGCTGCCCGCTGTAGAAGCCAATGTTGCTGCGGACTCCAGGCAGTAAATGAGGTAATGCATGTGTACGGCTCATCACATGATGAACTGATGGGAAATGTTGCCCAATAGTTAAGCTGCAGACAACTTTTCCTTTCCAAATATGATGTCTACTTGTGATACCTCTTGTACCCTGTATCATCTAGTCCAGGTGTGGAAAATTAATGGACTTTTTCAGATTGGTAGACCCACGGTAGCTGGTACAGCGTCTTCTAATAGTGTCACCTAAAATTGTCTGGAGCACATAGAGACCCCACGTCCAATTTATCAATTTATCGCACCGTTGTGACGAAAAGAGAGCTGAGCCAGAAGGCAAAGCTCTCGATCTACCGGTCAGTTTTTGTTCCTACCCTCACCTATGGTCATGAAGGCTGGGTCATGACCGAAAGAACAAGATCCAGGGTACAAGCGGCCGAAATGGGTTTCCTCAGGAGGGTAGCTGGCGTCTCCCTTAGAGATAGGGTGAGAAGCTCAGTTATCCGTGAGGAGCTCGGAGTAGAGCCGCTGCTCCTTTGCGTCGAAAGGAGCCAGTTGAGGTGGTTCGGGCATCTGGTAAGGATGCCCCCTGGGCGCCTCCCTAGGGAGGTGTTCCAGGCACGTCCAGCTGGGAGGAGGCCTCGGGGGAGACCCAGGACTAGGTGGAGGGATTATATCTCTAACCTGGCCTGGGAACGCCTCGGGATCCCCCAGTCGGAGCTGGTTAATGTGGCCCGGGAAAGGGAAGTTTGGGGTCCCCTGCTGGAGCTGCTACCCCCGCGACCCGACCCAGGATAAGCGGATGAAGAAGATGGATGGACATAGAGACCCAGTGTGTGATAGCATGAGCCTCGGTTATGTGAACAGATGGTTTAAGTTCAGGCACACACACCCTGAGGGAGTAAGTAAGTAAATATTTGAGTGTTGGCACTTATGATAAAAAATTCCACTTATTTAGACTCAACTCTGGCACAGTCTCTACGTGGGTGTAATGCTGTTTAACCAAATGTTACATTATTTGTAGTCTATATCCACGACATTCCACTTCCAGGATTGCTCCGGTGCCGCAGGAAATTCCGCTGGATGCATGTCTTTTCGCCGATGTCAGTTTCCTTCCGCTTTCTTTGTGTTGGAATTTTAAACTCCAGTCGATTTATGAGGACTATGGTTAACTGCTTCTCAGATATCTGCATGGTAAATTGAGACAGCTAGCTAGACTATCTGTCCAATCTGGCCATGTCAAACTCTGACAGTTGCAAAATCTCCCAGTTTGTGGGAAAAAAAACTACAGATGTGTCAACAAACCTGTGACAAAACGATGCAAAGTCACAATTTCTGCCAATATCACACACAATTGATTCAGAAAATGTACAATGTGACAATATGAAAGGGCATATCGCACCTGAAGCTGTAGCACCCCTCAGATTTTTCTAGCCAGTTTCAGCTTACGGACCTTTTTCACAGCAGACATTTTGACTTGTCATAGTAGGAAATGCACAGCTGAAATTGATAACCTTAACGATGGCTCAATTCCATCAAGTGTCCCAGTGAGATATTTCAGTGAGTCAGCATGCTCAATACCAGGGCCTCTCCTAAGTGGAATGCAGCCATCATTAATGGTTTTGAATACACCTGTGCTTTTCCTACTATGACATGTCAACATGTCTGCTGTGAAAAAGGTCTATTGTTTAGCTGTCCGCCATGCAACTTTTGGTTCACTCTCACCTCTCTTACAGCGAAAAAACTGTAAAAGACCACTGTACACTAGCTGGTGAACATAGTGCAGCATTTAGCAGCTAAAGAAACAGATATTTCCCTCAGGAGTTGGTGGAGACCAAAAACCAATAAAAGAGAGTAAATATTGGACATTTAGCTGCTTCAGTTTCAGGGTCCTGGTATTGCACTCGAATAGAACAGAGCCATCGTTAATGTTATTAGTAACACCTGTGCTTTAACTACGATGACAAGTTAAATTGCCTGCTGTAAAAAAGACAATAAAACATTGCACAAATGTGCTTTCAGACTGACATACAACAGTTTTAAGATTGAGTGGGAAAAAAACCTTTTTAAGTACTAGTATCGACACTCATTATTTCATGATCTAGAGTCCAACCACGTAATTATTACTGAGCAAAGGTCATTAATAACTCAAGACTGACATTTACTTTAGGTTTTTCAGACATTTGCTAACGTGTCAATTTTTTCAATTGGATGATCTCTCTATTCTCTGTTGTGCGTGCGTGCGTGCAACATAAATTGGTGCATCAACACCAATTTCTGCATCGTATTGCACTTGGTGAGCAGTGATTTTGATTCAGGCCACAGGAATGTTTTGCACCCTGAATGTGTGAAATATTGCAGGGGAGGTTTGAGGTCTTTGATGTCAGATTTTTCCCAGAGAGCTGTCTTCCTCCTTTTGCTCGAGCCTCACTTTATCACAGTTCTCTTGAATATTTCATGCATCTTCTTTTTTTCTCCCCTTTCAAACCACTGTCATTGTTTAGTCACCAGAGAATCTTGTGACTCACAAATCAAGTCCTTGTTTAAAGCTTAATTATTAATTATTCAGTGTTTTTGAGTACTTGGTTTGACTGACAGAGAAAAGTGTTGTAGCTCGCCTGCTGTGAATGATATATACATGAACTGAGCACTTTCACATTTTGTAATAGTTCATAATGCATATATAATACCGCTGTCAGATTTTAAAAAATTACCTTTTGTGGTTATAAAGCCTTAAATATGAATTAACATTGCCTTTTAAGGTGATAGTTCTGTACTTGGGCCTTTTAAACATGTTTTAAAGTGGCTTAATATGCTTGAAAATACAAAAATAAAAATGTATTTTGTACTTTTTGCAGATTACAGTCCAACAGTGATTAAGAGTGCTCATTTCTGGACCTCATGAATGTGAATAAAGCAAGCATGACAGGTCATTTTGTTGTTTTTAGCGATAATGGATCACAGCTTTAATTGTATGCAACACGCCTGCAGAGAGCCATTAACCAATACATTATTTCCAAGGCTAGTTTGAAGAATTGTAAATACTTTGACCATTCCAGCAGCTTTTATACCCCTCCACTGGCAGCCAGTATCCATTTAGTTTGTTAAATGGAGGTAATTTAGCCATTACAAAGTGCAACTTCTTTGTTTGCATGTAAATCGACACCCCTAACAAAATGGAATTTTTAAACACCCCAGCCAATCCTCAGCAGACTAATAACGCCTCTTTCCCCAGAGATGTGGCAGACCTAAATTATAGGAAGCAGCCCAGACAGACAGACAGAAGTGACACAGCAACGCATGCAAAATGAGCTTATTATCCCTGTTACTGTCAATACAGCACGGCCAAGCTGTCAGTGATTACAACAGACATGTTATATACGACAGTGGTATTAGAGGAGCCGCACCTGATAGGAGGAATGATCCACAGCGGTGATGAAAACCGACAGGTGAGATAGAGAGGAAAGAAGGGATGGGTGGAGGGAAAAGAGGGGTATGTAGAATGGTTGTTAGCGAGAGGATGGTGGGGTGGGAGGGCAGAGGGGTGATATGGAGTTAAATGGAGAGAAAAGAAAGAAAAGGAGAGATGGAAGAAATAGAGGAAAATGAATGGATGTAGAAACGGCAAGATGAATGGATGAGCTGTGGTATGAAGGGGTGGATGGATAGCGGGATAGAGGGACGGAGGAGGGAGAGACGTGAGAGCGAGAGAGAGAGTGATGGAGGGGTGAGGGAGTTGGCTATTATCCTGCATCGATTTACTCCAGTCAGGGTTGGCTGGACGTGTAATGAAGTGTGGGATCTAGGGGTTGCTGCGTGCGCTTGTCTGCGCCTTATAGCTTTTTGGATGTAACATGGGATGATGTGTCACCTGCGTGTGTGTATGTGTGTTACATGCAGATGGCAAGGTCCAATCTGCTGTGGTTAAACACAAAAGTAGGTCTTTGTCTCCAGGAAGCTTCACTTGAATGCATAATCGATTGACTATAAGAAACATCCCGACAAAACCAGCAGATGGATTACAGTATTTACACTCACTATAAGTAACCCCGGAATTATATGTTGAAGATATTCATTCTAGTTTTGCAACCTGGTTTTGTATCTTAACCTCAAAGAACATTTCAAATTTAATTTGCACATTAATAAGTAAAAACCCCAAAGTCCTGTTTTAAATTCTGGTTGAACACATTAATACCAAAACATATTAATTTAAATTTATAGAGTATCAGGTTGCATATTAGCTGTAGTCAGGTTCAACACTAAAAGGAATGCATTTGTAATCATTATCTATCCGCCCATAACTGAATTACATCAGACTTTAGGCATTTATAGTCAGTGAAAGAGTTATAAGCTCACATTTATGTATCTGCAGCATTATACTGTAGTACAGATAGTAAATATTATGAGAGCTGAAACGATTTGAAAATGTCAGAAATTCACTGGTTACAGCTTTGTTCTGGTTCCAATTTTGAATATTTGCTGATTTTCTAAATCTTCTATGATAATAAACTGAATGTCTTTGGGTTTTGGACTTTTGATCGGACAAAACAAGACTTTTGAAGACATTACTTTGATGCTGACGATAGAGAAAATAATCGGCAGATGAATCGATAATGAAGATAATAATTTGGTGCGGCCCTATATGTTGCAAAGTGTAAGCACCTTTAGACAACTACTATATATTTACTATATAGCTAAACCTATTCTTGTTTCTGTAGAATATTAAGCTATAATGAGCAAACAAAATAAGAACGAAGCAGACATTTGAGGTGAGACAGGAAGTAGATCTCTAAGAGGAGGGAGAACATTGAAATTATGCTTAACAAAAGGTATAAAGTTTCCATTCTAACAACATAAAACTCCCCTGTACTCTTGTCATTCTTTCAGACCTCCTTTCATAGGTCAGTACATCTTCTTCCTTTGCACAATGTCAGCCTTACTCTTGTGGTGCACAAATCACAGCAAGCAGCATCCACTGCAGACAACAGAATTAACAGAAGAATACCACTTTTTCTCATGGGGTTTTGTATGTAACATATAAATGTTGTAGAAAATGTAATTTAAAAAAAGAACGTAGGAGGTTTTGTAAATACAAAACAGGAAGTTTCATCAGGCACAAGTAGCAGAGGGGGAAAATCAACATCATAGCTGTAAAAGAAGAAAAAAGTCTCTATTTCCCTCCTTTCTTTTACTTTGTACATGCCTCACGTTCCGTCTCCTCCTACATCGCTTTTTCCTTGATTTCCCTCCCCTGAAGCCCCACACTTCCTCTCCCAGTCTAATCCGCTACTCGACATGCTCCCTCTTTGTTCTGCGACCCTGACAAGTCGTCTTGTTCCCCTGCTCCGAGGACAGCCCCGGTGTGCTGGGGATAATGGAATGAATGCTGGAATGATAAACCCCCGAGGATGCTGGGAGAAAACACAGGAGTGTGTCAACCAGGGTGATAACACTCTATTCTCCCGTGCATCTGTTGGAGGAGCAGGGATTATGGTTTTACAGGCGGGCTTTGCCGATTTGCAGACCCCTTTCTGCAGACTGAGATGTTTACGCTGGAAGGTGTCAGGGGGCACCAGAGGGATATTCTCACATCTGTCTCGCACAAAGGTCTTCATTAGATTTGAGCATTGCTTCTTGTTCTGCAATCATATCTTAGTGGACAGGTAATTTAAAGTCACCCTATCAAAGTTCACTGTGCTCCAAGGATACAAACAAATCCTAAAGAAATGCCATGTATAATTTGTTTTGTCCAGAAGCTCAAAGGTGTTATACAACTACATCACAGCCGGAATTAGAAACACTATAATTGGCAAATGTCAATAAATCCCATGAAAAACACAACCAACAATGGATTTAACCTGCTAACAAGTCTGAGTGTGTGATGCAGCTTATTCCTCTGCGCCCTAGAGCTCCATTGTTTTTCAAAAACACAACAATGAGCCACACTGTTGCACTGGCTGACATTTTCCTTTATTACAATGAACGTGGGCACTGTTGTTAAATTTGACTGGATGGCAAATACCCTGTATTGCTGCTGTAAATACTCACGAAAGCTCCAAATATGTATCAAACTTCAGCGGAAAGTAGTCCCCAACAAATTTGCTATTTAGTCCTGTTTGAGAAACATTTGCTAAAAACGAGGACAGGGTGGGGAAGTTGGAAAGTATGGAGAGGCAGACTAATGCGTTGTTGGGTATTGTTGGGACCGAACAAGTTTTGGTATGATAGCATATGAACCCGTTCGTGAGAATAGGGTTATGATGCTGTTCAGTGTGAATCTTGTATGTCTAAATGGGCGCCTTTGCTACATGAGATTTTGAATGGTGCGTAATCAAGACAAACCGTCAAACCTTGAATTCAATTAGAAACATGAAATTACTGAAGTGGAAATGCTAAAGGTGACTGGACTTCACTGGACTTTGGAGTTACAGCAGGGATTTAATTGTTTTTGATGATTCTTTTTTTTTGTTAACCACTTTTGGTTCAGGTTGACTTTCAGCTTTCAGTTGTGGTTTCACACTTTCTGACAGCTAAACATTTTCATGCCTGAGATCTGGGCAGTGCATCCACTTTCGCTGTACAGCTCCTCCGCCTCTATCTTGATTACCCTGACAGTAATTCTTAGTGACGAGTAGAGCCGTTTAAATACTCACTCTCCGTGCTGCAGATTCTGATTGGAATGAAGTATATATTATATTTTATACCTCCGCCACTGCAAAGAGAATATTGAAACTATTTTCTGTAGGTCTGGTCCGGTCTACCTGGTTATTGCCAGACATGAAATAGGATTCAGAAGATGTCCAGGCTTTGAGTTAGGACTTTTAGTATAGTGAGACAGTGAGGCGAGGAATCAATAAAAACTGATAGGTAAGCCTGTTTTGTTGCTGCAAAAAGTTTGAGGCTTGGTAAAGTTCAATACATGAAACTTAACCATTTCTAGCAAACATTCTTGTGTTGTGCTATTACACTGCAGTCCAACTACTCTTGACCCCAATCTCCCAGATATCCACACAGGCGAGGAAGGTAGACACGTTCCCCCTTCTCAATCTAACCCACTGCAAACCCTTTTGACTTAGCCTCAGCCCATTTAGCAATCAAACTATTCTTTAAACTGACCTTGACCACACAAAGAAAGACACAAATCGAAGAAGTGGGGGAGGAAAGAAAACTCCCACCCTAAAAATAGAAAAGGTTGGCAATTAAGTGCCAATCTAATCATCCCTCTGGTAAACGAGCCCTGAAGATTCCGCCCTCATATCCCCAAGGCTTTTTTTCACACCACTTCCTCATCATCGCCGGCTATCGGCTTAATTACGCCCCCGCCATCCCCAGATAAGAGAGTGATAGCCTTATCACCACGGCTCATTTCCAAATCCATGAAATTAATAAAGTCTACCTCCCTTCTCAGTTCTAGGGCCAAACTTATATTAGCTGTCACGTACGAGAACTAAGTGAAGTAATTCTTTGCCGGTTCTTATAGTGTTGGCAAAGAAAAGCTTGAGGAAATCATCCTCTAGGAGATTAAAGACAAGGAGGCGAAGGCTTTTTTGTCTTTTAGGCAAATGATATTTGGGCTGCAGTTTTTCTTCCTGATGAGGGTTATGACTGTGTGTTAGTTTTAGGATTTTTCTGGCTTCATTTATCATTCACACAGTAGCTGGATTGTCCATTTGGTTAATTTGACTACTTAATTTTCCTTAATCTTCACCTTGGGAGAACTGCTAAATTGCACAGTTTTGTTTCCGTCTGCATTGGACTTTGCATGCGTGTTTGTGCAATATCAATTAGTAGGAATATGTTGGAATAAAAGGGCTACCTGCAGACAGCTCATAAAACTCCTAGCTTGTTGTAAGTGAGAGTGTCTTTATCTGTAGATCATCAATAAACCTCTCATCAAATAAAGCAGAGCTTGAGCTGCTTTCCAGTCGGAGCCACCTCGAGTCTATGAGCTCTCCAACTCTCCATGTTGGCTGCTGTAATCAGTGGGGAGACAGCTGGTTTCACCACGCTGTTCCACCTGCCCGCTCCCCTGAGTAAAGGGCTGTGCTTCACCGACCAAATCCACTCCAAGTCTCTCTCCGAGGCACAATCCAGCATGACTGGCAGGGGTCTCACACATCGATTTCAGGGAAAAGGGAAGCTTGGGCAGACCCGTCATTGCACCCGCGCTGGCAGTGGAATGAGACAGTCTCCCACTAGGTTTGGGCCTGTCATTTATTTCTAAACGACGGCAGATGGTGGGCTTGGCGCTTGCACCATTCTCTCAATCTCCCAAGGTGCACTTCTGTGATGGATGTGGCGAATGGGAGCGCTGCAGAGAAGGCTGAGGCACATCTGCCCATGCCGATAACGGGGGGCAAAGTATGTCTGGGATTTCTAGCCGTCGACTTGCTTTCACATATTACTCATTCCCTCACAGACCTCTTGAGGACTCCCATCTCTCTGGGTTTATTTGCCTCTCACTTTCATAGCTTTGCTTTTTGCTGCTCTTATCAGCAGAGCACCTTTCTGTTTACCGTGCAGGTGCACTTTTGAGTTTGACATTGCTACCTGACTGGAAAAATCTATTCAAACTTTCCTTTCAGCATGAGATATACCCCATTTGAAAAAAAATGCTGGTCATTAATCATCACAGAATTATATTAACTGTAGCTATAATGAGGCCGTCAGGCTACAAAGTCTGTACTTACACAGAAACTTTAACAGAAAGTTATCCAGAACTGTATGTCGGAATTTAACTTTACTTAAGTGGCTTTCATTTCTTTTGCTAGCCTCATTAGTGCTTTGTGTTATTGGATGTCTGTTGGGTCTCTCACAGCACTGTAAAAGTCAGTAAAGATATTTTTCATTATACTTTACTGATTAAGCTTTATATAATTATAACCCATATAATATAATATATATACCAAGCAGCATGAACAACAATGGCTTTCTACAGAGGTGGAGAATACCTAAGTAGAAGCAGCAAGTTGGCAGCTGCTCCCATCAAAAAACTTAGCTACCACTTCCGAAAAAGATGAAGAAAACAACTTAAATCAAAACTAAATGGATAAATTTGTTTAACGTGATGCAGTTTTGGGCCAGTAGCTCTGACAACATAATGAAGTCGTCCATGAAAGAATTAGTTACTTAATTTGATAACATACATTTTAGCTAAAAGTTAAGTCCTACAATGGCAGGCATGATTACAGGTATATATTTAGACACACAGTATGAGGAAAAAGAATGTGTTTTTTAACACCATTACAGCATGTAAACATGTTCCAGTAAAAACCCAAAATACATGAACCTGAAAATGACGTATCTCTTTTAAGACAAAGAAATGCAGCAAATCTTCACATTGGATAGGCTGGCAACAGAATGTTATTTAGTTGCTATTTTTGCTCTTTCCACGCCGGACTTCTTCAAGATCCACTGAGTCTAGCCTTTACTGAAGTAGTTTACAAATACACACCCATGTCCTACACGCCATCTGACACAGTGGATCCAAAGACACATTAAACTGAGCAATCACCGCCAACAACACCCTTGAAAAGGTCATGTCAGCTTTATCATCCTAATCATGGAACACCATCACTTTCAGTGATTTAGGGTTGCAGTAAAGCATCATAACCCGCCCAACCACATCCCTGCCCATGGACGTATCCATGGCAACAGAGACGTCGGGCTGTCCTCCGACGATGCATCTTTGGGATTCTCAGTGCGTTGCTGCAGGGTGACAAGTCAGGCGTAAAGAGTCGATTTAGCTGCGGCATTGGGGAGGTTCACACATTAGCAGAGAGGAAATAGGAGCCAGCAAATACTTAGTGGGTGATTGGCTCCGCAATAACAGAACACCCCCTTTGGCAGCTCGTCAAGCGGTGCTATACGGATGCCATTACAAAGAGGGGGCCATTAGCAGGCACCGAGGCTTGGTGAGGCATGTCGCTGCTTCACGCCTTTGACCCCCAGGGCTGTTTTAAGATGTGTATGATCAGCTGTACACTGCTCCTCCATACAGTCGGACAGACGGACGGACGGATCGGGGAGTGTTGGCATTTAGGAAACATGAGCTTTTCATCCAACCGCAACAAAATCTAGCACTTAAAGAACATTTCATGTAACAAGGTAAAACAACTAGTACAGATCCCTCCAAATGCCTAGTTACATCAATCCCCTTTGCAAAAAGAAGCAATTTGGGTCAAAACATGGCACACTGTGTGTATACACAACGCCTCAGAGGAGCAGACCCAGATCTGAGTCAGAAACAAAACCTTTCTGTTTGCCTTTGTGAAGAAAGACTGCTCTTTATGTTCCATATACTGTAGAAGTAATGCTGTTCATATTGTGGGTTTATATGGAACCTATAATAGCAGCTATTTAGAGCAGTTTTGTTGTGACATTAAGTGTGACATATCCTAAAAGCTTCTTTTTTTGCTGTTGGCAGCACTAGAGACTAGCTGCATTAAAATGACTTCCTCACTGTAGGAAAATGTGCTCTGTGATTTGTATGCCTCATGCTGTGTTGAGGAACAGTACGCACTGTATGTAAGTAGTTAGATCTGCACAGGAGCGCCATGCAGTAAAAAGCTAACATACGTGCATTGATGTTTCCTCCTTATTTCTTTTGATTGTGGGGGGAAAATGCCGTCGACATGTTCTAATTTTGAAACAGAGAAGCCTGTTGATTCTTTGGGATGCACCAAAAAATGAGTTCCATATTCTTATAGTTTTACCTATCACCTCTACTGTAGTTATTATGAATTAATAAACTGTTCTTAATAACTGAACTAATTAGCAGCTGACTTGGGTTGGCTGTGAATAAAAGTTAGGAATGAAAGTTAACTGCGACTCCCAAGGTGCTTTTCGGCAAGAAATATCCAATCACTGAGCTTAAAACAACGACAGGCAGAAGATGGAGACTACAATGACAATTTTGTTTAAAGAAAATTTTGCAATGGGAATGCAAGTTGGGGAAAAACCTTCCGACTTCACAACTCTATTGTTTTTTTTTCTGCCCTTACAGCTGCTGCATCCACTGCCATTTTGACCAGTGACGTCCTGTTTAGCTAAAGCTCAAAGCAAGGGTTGAGGCTAAGATACCTCTGGGGCTAGCCTGACAAGCCAGACCCACATCAAGGTGTTGGGTCTGGGAACTCACCATTGGCAGGGCTCAATCCGAGGGGCGGGATAAACGGTTGTCTTTCAAATTCCCTCTGCACTCATAGCCAACCAGAGCAACGCTAGTTGATAGATTAAACTTTTGCCGTATCCAGTCGGCAAAACTCCGAACACATCTTGTGAATGACTTCAGTGCTTAACTCCAAGTCTTCCAGAGTCGATTCAAAAGACCGCTGTTCGCCAGCAGCAGCCATCTTCTTTGTTTTCAAGTAGCAGGGAATTCACGCGGAACCGTCGCAACTCTGCCGTCCTTATGTTAAGCCCGCCCACCGACTCTATACACGATGTGATTGGCCTAAACAGGATTTGGTTTTTCCAGCTCGCAAGCCAACAGAGAGTTGCTAGACTAACCGTGGCTGCAAATTACATTTGCTGCCGCTAGGGTGCGTCTAGATTTCTAGGCTATTCTGGGGTTACACCTGCTGAAAATGGATGCATTCATGGTAGAGTAACACGATTTGGATGAAAGCGTCCGCCAAATAGTGTGTGTTACGTAAAATGAGTTGTCGGCGCTGCCCTGTTCTGCTCGGGCCGGCTGTGTGCACTTCAATAGTCTCCTCTACCACCCATGAGGTGGTGCACAAAGACCCCGGGAGGTTTTTTATTTTTTCTTTCACTTTCACAGTCCCTCTGGCACCTTCACTGACTGGCATCTCATTAAGAGAGCAGGACGCCTCCAGACAGGCCACGCCACAGGCTGCATGCTAATTGCGGAGGCGTAGCCAGCATGAGACGACCTTGTATGGGAAAAGAGGCAGAGAAGTGGTTTAGTTTAGCGTCTGGTGGTAAGGGGGCTCTCCTCCACAAACCGCTTTCGTCCTGACCTTGGGCAGCAAAGTCAGCCAAGTCTGACCACTCACTGGAGTGACATCATGAAGTAAAAGCAACGCAGTGTGTAATATAGGTAGTAAGCCCTTTATTTATCACACTGTGTTATATAACAGCATGTAATGAGAAAAGCATCTTGGTGAGTGACATTATTCTGACATTAATTTGCTGCTTATCATAACTTAACTACAATTTCAAAGCCTTTACTTGTTCTTTTGCTTGACAACTTATTAGGGCCAAGGCTTCAAGTAAAAGTCACACAGTAATTTAGCACATCTTGGCAGTAATATGTATACTTTCACCACTTTGTGACATTAATTTACAATATGTCTCAGCTGTATTACAATTTTAAGGCTTAGGTCATCCTTACAAAGGGCATATAATTTGCATTGAACACGAAAAGCTACTTTGTATCTGAATATCATTGCAGATGACACAGAAGGCTTGTTTTCTTTTCTTTGGCAAGTAGATGTGCACTTCTCATGACTTGTGTATTTCGTACGCTGAACCCTGTGTGGCTCTATCTGCAATTTCATCATAACCTCTCCAGTCCAATAACACAACCTTTTGGCAGCTCACTCCATCTCAGCACTCACATCTGACAGTTTTTCTGGAGCAGCTAAACAGTTAAGTCCTCAGAATAAATTCCAATCAATGACAAAACACGTAAACACTTGGACAAAGAGGGAGATGGAGAAAGGACAGACGGAGAAGAGTCTGGAGTATGTAACTGTCTAAAAAAGGTCAAATATGACCAAATACAGTTTCCTCAGTAATAGTGATAGATGGCATTATGGAGGAAACAATGCTATCTTTTTAATACTTGAATCCTGGCAAACTTTAATTTAGTTTATGCAAATAAAGAATGTGTGTGTGTGTGTGTGTGTGTGTGTGTGTGTGTGTGTGTGTGTGTGTGTGTGTGTGTGTGTCTATAGCTGCCTGTCTTAGTGCCATTAGTTCCTGCCTGCCACTCATTGATAAAGAGGCGCTGCCATCAGCCAAACCAGCCATCACCTTCAGTCCTCATTAAAATGTCGTCATATTAAAAAATAATTTCAGGCCTCTGCTGATGAGCGTTTTATTGCCTTCATAAAAATGTTCTCAGTTTGGAGTCAACGGGAGAGAAAGGCTTCAATGAGTAATGAAAGTGCGAGAGAAAGAGAAAGGACGGAGCAGATAAGAGTGATTTGTTGCGTACTTGGGAGTGTGGTTTTGATTTTTAGAACATTACTAATTTCTTCATGTAGCTGCCCTAAATAAACACCCTTTCTTTACAGTGAAGAACATATACTGGCAAGAAGAAAGTGAGCCTTTATCTTGCTCAGTGGCCTGAACATAAGCTCATGAACACCTTTATCATCTATATCATAAAAGATCTGTATAATGCTCCGGAGTAGTCTATCTGTATTTTCTGATCTTGTCTGTGGGAGCAAATTATTTGCACAATGATCAATATTACTGCCACTGTAGATGTGCCAGTATTCGCCAAAAGGCTCATTTTCACAATAATTTCTCCCATGGCCAGATGTTAAGCTGGTCATTAAAACAACAATAAAAACAAACATAATGTAAAATCACGACAGGAGAAAGCAGGCGAAACATGAAGCAGATGGACAGAGGATAAAAAGCTAAAGGCAACCAACAGAGTAAGAAATGTACAATGGCTGTTAATACAAAACAAAAAAAGTGTGACGCAGTTTATCAGTTACAGTCATTACATTGCAGATGACAGTAATACAAAAAGGACAGCCTTATCCTTTTTATTCAGGCTTTATTTGGTTCATTTTTTTAAAATCAAGTTCTGGGAGGTTTGATGTTTTACATCACTGTTTAAGGCTTTTGTAAACGCTGCTTTAACACAGACTAGTGTAACAGTAGCTACATTAACACAATATACAGTTATCCAATCGGCGATAATCGCTCAATCCAATTAGCTGTCAGTGCTACTGCTGCTTACACCCACGCTCTCATTAAAGGGCATCTCACAACGTAGTGCAACACATTAACAACACCTTCCACCTTTTGCAGGTCAGTCAGATGTTTCACTCGAACAGGGAATCTGGAGTTAATCTTCTACTCGCTTACAAAATGCTTCCACAAGCACTTTTTTTTTTTATCGTACAGACATAGAAAATTGAAAAAGCTATTTTCTAATACCCCTGCAGTGGGAGAAAAAAAAAACAGCAGCAGCGGAAACGTAGAGGCTATCAGCGGGAGTAAAGGTTACTGGAGAGGGAATCTCACATATGCACACTTTAACAATAACTTAATGAAAATGCCCTAATGACACTCGAACCTCTATGTTGTACATATAAAGCTCAATGAAGACTGAATTTGCTGTTGTAGAAGCAGGTTGTCGAATGAAAGTCCTTGAAACATCAAAAGCACAAAGGATTAGGTTTAATGCTATACCGATTCATCCTCCTGGACTTATTATCTGAGGCAGCACTTCTGCTCTTATTGTTTGGACTTATTATTCTGATTATTCTCAGCTTTTCAACATTTCCATTTTGCTGATTTGTCACTCAGATAATGAAAAGCCACGCAACAGCAGCCTGCATACATACATACATATCCTTCTGTAAATGCTGCAGAAAAGTTGTGGGTGGATGTGCACATTACTCCATGATGTGAATTTAATGCCACCATATGCTGATGTTTTCCCGCACCAGTGTTGATTAAAAAAAAAAAATGCTCCCATAAATTGTTGGTTCAAGCGGCAATTACGACTCATAGTTAGGTTTATAGTGCAGCACCCTCTAGTGGCCTCCTCTATTTATTGCTGGAGAAAGCAGGAAGTAAGATGACGAAGTATTAAGAGATCTTCCAAATCCGCAGGTTGGGATGGTGGAAGGGTCAAACAAACACAGGACTTTCAACAGGGTCCTGTTTGAAATTAAAAGTAAATGGCGAAGTTTTTTTTTATTTAACAGACCAAACAAAACTACATTCTGTGTCACGTGCGCAACCAGAAGTTCAGTAATGTAACAGAATATTTTAACCCAAAGCCCTTTTTCTAAACATACCCAAGTAGTTATTTTGGTTAAACCTAACCAAACTGCAACCATTTCACAACGTTAAGTACATGTTTAAAACCGCAGCCGTTACGTTCTCTAGGTTAAGCTATGAGGATGGAAAACGCATACCTTGCACGGCAGCTGGGTTCTCGCGGTATCATGAGATCTGCGAAAAATCGCGGGATCACATCACAAGAAAATCCATCTAGTCAGGCTTCAAGTAATGCGTTTGTGTCCGAACGGCAGCCGACCGAACCAATCAGGGTCCGGTGAGGAGCTACTGGCAGCTACGGGCGTGGTTTAGGTGTGTGTGACGGCCGCAAATGTTCGTTCAAAACAACACTGGCGGACATGATAGATGGTTCATCCAATCACCGGCTAAGTGCCTGCCCTTTTCCAAACCATCCAACCATTTGGCGCGTCAGGTTAGGAAAATGCTCCTGTAGGTCGTATTTCCTGCCACCTCTAGGGGCGGATGGTCTGGAGGACTAGTTGGATTATATGAGCTGGTTGTATCTGATGAAGAAGTAAAAAGTTTTCCACATTTGCGGCACGCTATCTCGCTTTCTTCCTGATAATCGCATTTCTATTCAAAGTGGAGCAAAACTAATAACATAAGCAGAGATACTGTATTCTGTCCCTGAGCTGTGTGTTTTGTTTATGAGATATTTTATTTGTAAATAGAAACACGAGTGCACTAGAATCAATCTATTAATGTGGGAAACCATGAATTATGAGAGGAAATATAAATACTTTCTCTCACACACACACACACACACACACACACACACACACACACACAGAAACATGTAGAAACTGAACACACAAACACACTGTTCGTGGGAGTACATTAATGTCCCAGCAGAATGTACACATAACTACTTGATTGGCCTCAAGGGATGTTATATCTACGCTTTAATTTCAGATAGCAAGTAAGCATATCCTGTTACAAGCCATTACAAGAGTTTAATGCCAGGCGCTGTGTTTGTTATGCTCTCATTTTATATCCTCACTTCTTAGGATTTAGCTCTGTTTGTGATGAGATGAAAAGATTTCTACTATTTGGGTTACAGCTAAAGTTTCTTGTCTTGCAAAATGTACTCGCATAATTAAAAACATTTAGTTGAAAATAACTTTACTGCTTCTTTCTCCTCTGTTAAAGCTGACTCAGAAGGAGGAGTAAAAAAGGTATAAAGGCATAAAGTAGTTATAACTAATTGCATTTCCCCTCTGGGTCTGGTGTGAAATACACTTTATTTTGGAAGTGACTCTTTTTAGGATGTGCACACCACTGTGGCTGCTGGACAGAAGCATTTGTTCCTTGCCGTGGCTCTGGGCTCACGTTCATGCTCTCGCCAGTCAGAGAGTTGCTCGTGGCTGTTTTTTTGGTTGTAATACAGACAGAAGATGCCAAAGCAATGTTAGGTCATTACTCATCCCACAACCTACTGAGAACTGGGCAGAAATAGAAAGCGAGCAGAAATGTGCCAGGCAAGAGAAGCCAGATGTACTCAGACCCTAAAAGTACCAACACGTAAAGATACTCAACTACTTTAGTGTTGCCAGCTAAAAGTAAAGTTTAAAAAAGTATAAACACTAGTTTTGCAGAAAAAATGGCACCTGTGACATTACATTATTAGACGGATGCCAATCCATAAATCTGTAAGTAACATTTTATTGTTGTAGCTGGTTGAGGTGGAGCTAGTTTTATTACTTTATATACAGTTAGGTAGTTTAGTCAGGGGTTCCCTGCCTAGGGGTCGGAGTTCTGCTACAGAAATCTGTATTTATTTTTTTGACTTTTCTCTAATCTTTGCTTTCTGACGTTAAACAGTTATTTAAATGAAAGCATCCGAGAAGTTTAGAGTGGGTATCACTGCTTGGTGGTCGTTCAGGGTGGATGGATGGTTCAACAAACCAACTAACAGCCAACATTTGTCTTTTTAAAAGCATGACCACGATCATCTCTAACCTTAATCAAGTGTTTATTATTGTCACCATGAGAAAGCTCCCCTAACCTTAACAAAGTACTTATTTTAAACCCAACTAGAGTGTTTCCTTAAACCTAAAGTTGTGCCTAAACCTGACCAAACCTTAACCATAGTGGTGTTGTTGGGAAGAAACAGACAAAAGCTGTTGTCCTGCTGATGTCTACACTCATAGTCCCAAAAAAGGGACATTTTATATATAAAATAATAATTACACCTGTGGTGGAGTAAAGGAAGAACATAGGAAAAGTATTTTTGTTTTTGGGTGTAATATAGGCTGATCAATTCGCCCTTCTAGGGGGATGATGTTCATTTGTGATATCCTCATTTCATATTCTCACCAGTTGGGCATGCCTCAGTTTTGAGGTGTAATATAGGCCTGCCAAATCAGTGGTAGCCCCATTACTCATCCCCCTCTGTGCTGTCTCCTGGCTTGTGCTCCGCCGCTAATGCAGATTACAGGGATATATGAGGGCTATTTTGTTCGCTGCAGGGTGGAAACGATCACAGGCAACCCCATCCCTCTCTGATGCACGATTCTACATCTGTTCCCCCCACGAAAGCCTATCTGGAGATCCATCAGAGCCAAGCCCTTATCAGATCTGAGGCTGCTACATCTATTGCACATCAATTATAGATGCTATGTGTAAAAAATAGGGTCCCTATAGCAACACGCGCTCTCAATCATCAGAGACATCGTTTGGTTAAGTGATTAGTTGCTTGACTTACAGTTTGTGCATTTTATAAGTGTTAAATGGTCCTTTTATGAAACATGGGTAAATAGCACACAAAGGCCTCCAGTGAAGGAGAATAATGTGTAACTAATCATGGTATTGCCATAATGCTAATGGGGCTCAAACTTTCTTTTTGCACAAAGAAAACAGTTCAAAGTGGAGGGAATAAATCCAAAACATCCACACTTTTTCATGATCTTTGTGGGCCCTTGGTGGCTTTTGTTTGAGGGATTTGTGCAAAATCCACACAGGTATGAAGAGTATTTTCATCATCGATAAACCCATTCTTTTTCCTGCTGCAAGAAGATCCAAGGTGATAAACGAGCCAAGCTGCATTATTCGCAGTCGAAAATCACCAGCAACTTAAATTCATTTCCAACTTGCTCCTTGACAGAGAACACAGACATATTATTCAAATTTCTATCTATTCTGTGACCAGGACATGTCCAAAACCACACGTTTAATCTTTATGCAAGTCTCTCCTCATCTGTTGGGTAAATAGACCATTCATCATATTATTGGGCTTTTACAGCTTGGCTGTTTGAGTGATCTGTCTCTCAAACAGCCTCTCTCCCTGGCAGCCCAATCAATCATTTTTCAATGAAGATGTCACAGCTCATTGTGTGGAGTGTTTTCCTAAACAATTTCCAGAGCCTTTTAGATAATAAATTATAAAGCTAAAAAAAAAAAATGTGTCCATGAGGGTGGTCAGTTCCTTTCTGCAAAATGTGTAGGTACAGTATTTTAGAGGCAGATTATAAAGTATTTTACCCATATGCTTCATAGTTTTAATGCTGAATTCACCCACTGTCAACAATTTTCACCTCAGTGGAGACATTAGCAGGTGCAGGAATGTGCTCAGTATTAACTTTTCATTAGGCAATGTAAACCGCACTAGTCATCAAGAAGTAGTTGCCGCTCAACAAGGGACATAATTGGTTTGTGGTTAATCGCTGTTTGAAGCTGTAAGTTGTGTGTGTGTCTGCACAACCGCTGTATGAGCTCTTTAAGACCTCACACTGTCTCAGGAAGACATCAAAAGTTTTAAAGATTGACAGCGGAAACTATCAGAAATGTTTTCCAGGGAGGTACAAAAGATAATGGCCTTTAATTCAATAACAAAGCCATACGATTGACTCAATAAATACCCTAACAGCCACAGTGGAGTAATACGTTTTTCACTCTCATTCCGGGAACACACCTCACGTCTCCTCTCTTCTGTTTCTGTCGCAGGATGCTTCAGGAGTTGATGCGGAGACCTGCAATACTGGGAAACTGAACGCTGCTGACCACGTTCACCTGACACAAGGAAGTGTTTCGGAAAACACAGTGTGCAGATAAAACATACACTGTCATCATACTTCCTTCTATTTAACCAAACTAAAATCTTTTCCATCACTATTCTCCTTGACAAGCCTCTGCTTACTGCTTAGTCTCACCAGATAAACTACAGAAGAATAATTTGCTGGTTAGATTACTAATTTAACCTGGAATATGTAAAGCAGTTAAGTGGTGGAAGAAGCATTGCTTTATTCAAGAAAAAGTGGCAAGAAATTCAATCCCACAGTCAAAATGTTACTGAAATAAATGTACATAAGTATCAGCAAAATCTACTCAAGTATCACAAGTAAAAGTTCTCTTTATCCAGAATAGCTCATTTAATAGTGTTATTAAGCTGACAAATACATGTTTTGGAGCCAAAAAGTACACTATGTTTCCTTTAAATGTAGTGCATTTGACAGGCATTGTACTTATTAATTAATTTAGTTACTTTCCATAACTGATGCAATTCACTACACTATTTTACTAGTAAAATCCTCATGAATATACAGAGAATAGAAATCACCTAATTGCAATAAATTCTTATATTTGAACAGCACCATAACAGCCTTTCAAATTATGTTTTTGGTGTTGAATACATAACTAAAATACATATGGATAAGGATAGCTGCAACCTATCGAAATCGTGCATGAAAATCCAGCCTTTTGGCAACTTAATTAGTCAGATTAAATGTAATCTGTTACCTCGCTACTCACGCCTCGTCTCATGAGGCCTCACGGAGGATTTGTGAGGAGTTTGTGAGGTCCTTTCTTCGGTGTGTCGGCCCACCACCATCTCCTCCACCTCCACCCACCCTCAGTGCAACGTGGTTGCATTATTAAACTTGTATAAGATTATTAGCATACAAAGCAGGAAACCTACCGCGCTGGCGTCATACATATTTATCTGGACGTGCCTGACTTGTACGTGCATACACTCATACTGTAACCCCTTTACACACAGGCGTGACTGTCTTTCTGCTGCAGGAGTTCTGTGAACACTATGAAGTGGATGTTACTACTGTAGAAGCACGATCAGTTTTAAAGGATAGATATTTATTTGAGCAGCATCTGAAGAAAGATGAGTTAGCATTTGCCATAAACTATATATTAAAGCTAGTGCGGCTGCCTGTAAGACTGAGAAAATGTGTGTATTTGGAAACCGAGCAGATGGAGTTTGGTTAGGTTCATCCGAGCAGTTTGCTTCGAGCATATTAAATATAGTTTACACACAGAGGAATATACATATTCATCTGCTGCACTCAGAAGCACATAATCAAACAGAGAGAAAGACAAACAGAGGGCATGTTCTTGTCAATACTTGCATCACCCATGGGTTACATCTGATTATCGAATTACTGTGAAATCATCTCCTTTTGTCTCTCCTTCCCTTGTTCCCTTCCTCTTCAAATCCACCTTTTCTCCACAACCATGCTATCCCTGTTCGCTTTCCTTTTTGGGGATCATTTTCTACACTTTCTACCTTCCTGATGACAACACAATCCCTCCTTTTTTTGACACCGCAGATTCCTCCGTTAATATCCCTTTCTCCTTCCTTCTTTTTCCTCCCTCCTGTGAGATTGCTGTTGTGTCTTATGGCTTTTTATTCCTACGTGATGGTAGATGGGTTCATGTAGGAGTAGAAGCCACTAAACACGCGGTGAGTGCTCAACGCGCTGGCCAACACACACAGCGAGCTTCCCGTGGATATGACAGCTGCCATGTTAACATCAATGGTCCTGCCCATTACCAAAATATGCACACAGTTAAAAAATAGTCCAGGGTATTCACTGCAGGGAGTGGCTACTGTTTCAGGTTATCTTTTCAGACCAGATTTGTAATGTGAAAAATGTTTTTAATGACTTCATTAAATGGTTATTATACTTAATCGAACAGTTGGTTTTAAGACAATAGAGCAGAATGTTGATGTAGGCTACGTGTGGTCTGACTAATCAATCTGAGCAAATCTGAAGTTGTGAACAGACCTACTTTCCACCTGCATGCTGGCTGCACGTGCCCTGAATTTCAAACTCAATCCTTTGCCCCGAGGTCGCTGTGCAAAACTGGAGCTGGATAGCTCTCAAAATAGAGATCAGGAGGAGTGGATGCCACAATTGAGATGAAACAAATTGCAGAGGTAGGTCATCAATGTTGTTTAATAATGTCCAGAATCTGAAGGGACTACCTATTCTCCCATAAAGTGAAGGTGAGAACATACAGAAAGCTGTTACAGGATCGTTTGACACTTTCACCAACCTACATAAGTGTGAAAATAAACCCTCTCTTACAAATAAAGCACACAATTTACTACACATGAAACACATTTCACATAAATCATTTCATACAAACAAAAGTCACAGTTTTGGACATATTTGGAATTATTGCACATCAGAAATATGAATTCCACATGCTGTTGCTGTCCTGTGTCCAGTTTTCAGCTTTGTAGTCACGTTTGTGTTCAATTCAGTTCAATATTTACTCAACTTTTAGCTCTGTTTTGGTCTCCACCAACTCCTGAGAGAAATATATGTCCCTTTAGCTGCTAAATGCTGCACTTTGTTCACCAGCTAGTCACTAACTGCGTCCGTCTGCAGTTTGGTGTTGCGCAGGTAGTGTACAGTGGGTTTTTAGCGCTTGGCTGACAAACATTTGGAGAATTGTGGCTTTTCAGTGACTATATGCTTTTTTGTAAATTCCCATTTACAATTGTTTTTTGGTTTTATTTCACATATGTTTGTATGAGCTTATATGCTCACATAAGGTTTCTCTTCAGACCAGCACTGTTCCTTTAAAGCTTTTAGCACCAGACTGAGAAGTGTAACTCAGCTCAGTGTGAACCCCTTAAATTCCTGTCTACTCATAAATTAGATCCAGGCAAGCTTAAATGGCTAATAATGGTATTTATCAGCAGTAACTTTATGCCCGAACTGAACTCAGTGTCAACCAATTAAGCAAGATATTAAAATGATCCTGCTCCTGTTGGGTCCAGTTGGGTGCTGTGGGGTTTGACTTTAAATGTCAACCTCCTGTTTGTTTTTTCTGTAAAATAAGCTCCTCACTTTCTCCTCCTAAGCAGAATCTGAATAAAGCCTAAATGGACTGTTGTCGAAAACCATAAGCTGATTTAGTAATCCTGGGATATTACAAGGATGTGACACATGCTTGCAATTGTGTGACATTACTTCTGCGTTGTTATGAGGTGGATAATTATTCAAGATGAAATTGCAATAGATATGGTCTGCTGAGGTTTAATGATTTATTCAAGGCTGTACGTTGTTATGATCTAATATTCAGCGCGGTGGGATGGGAAGTTTCTTTTGCTTGCATTATCAGTTCAATTTATTTTTCAAGTTCTCACTCCTACATAGAGTTCTTTATAGAGACATGTGGAGGTCTGAGAGAATAGCAGAGCAGGAAAGACACATAAGAGGAGGCTGAGAGAGGATTTGATCCTGGACCAGCGGGGATCCATGGGAATCTAAAGGTGGGTATCAACCATTGTGGCATCTGTGGGAAAGAGCCTGCATTATTTAAAACAGCTCTGGCATATGAAGGGGAAGTTGTGTTTGAATAGATTGTTGCCATCCTCTGTTTTTTCGCCCGAGGGTGTATACGCCTTATCCCTGCGTTCCCCCGGTTTTGATCTGACTGCTATAAACCTCATATTTCTAAAATGTCAAAATGTTCGGCGAAATAAAACAGCCTTATTTTCACTTTGACAGCCGTGCATTTTTTTTAAATCATGCAATGGAGTCCTCAGGTTATGAAACTTGATGGAGTTATACAAGGTCACATAATCCTCAAGTTCAGATAAAAACATGAAATTCATCAGAATTTGAGTAATGGGGGTTTTTCATCTGACAGCTGTGTTTGTGTACAGTAGGCTTAATGTATGAGTGTTGTACTATTGTATCCACCGCCCTCAGGCTACACTTTCTGTAATAAATAATGCTCTTTTGTGTTCTCTGCTTCATTTGTTCCCTGTTGTAACGTCAGTGCTGTTCAATAAATTATGAATCACGCCTGTTCAACCTGCTGCATATCTCTTGTTTCATTTGTCTGTCAAACTGCTTTTTTGTGTGTGTGTGTGTGTGTTCCAAATGCCACACACAGGCGCGCTCCAAATGTACACACTAATGCACACATGAGGTCTCCAGTTTTAC
Organism: Sander vitreus; assembly: GCF_031162955.1. Taxonomy (NCBI): domain Eukaryota; kingdom Metazoa; phylum Chordata; class Actinopteri; order Perciformes; family Percidae; genus Sander; species Sander vitreus. Next base: position 12,261,214 of record NC_135877.1, read on the forward strand.
AAGAGGCGTTTTCTTGAAAGTCAGGCTGTTTAACACAAATCTCCCACTGGATTTGATAAAAACTGAGGGCAGACTCATTTATGAGCCCGTCATGTAGGAGTACTAACAATGAGAGAGCAGCAGGGATGTGGCAGTAAAACATCTTACATTATTAGTAGCAGTAAATTTGAACTGTAAATAAGCTTCAGTAGATATTAATTGGTATATAAGTCAATACTAGAGACTAGGTACTCTCATTGAAATAATTGCTCATGTTTAGTCTACGTTTAATCTGCCATAAGCCATGAAATTGCCATACATAACAACACAATTGCCCACTGATTCACAGGAAAATAAAGATGTCATTCTGGCTGCACCATGTTATCCCACAAAGTTGTCTAACAGCGGGCGGGCTGAAGGATTGTTTATGGGATGAATTGCAAAAGGCACAGCGTGATTCTTTCACTTACTTTTCTCAGAGAGTTTGGGTAGCAAAGCTCGCCTACACACACCAGCTGGCTGTTGTCTGGGGGAATCTTTTTTCTGATGAAATCAGAGGAAATCCACAAGCAGCCCAAGGCAGACCACATATCCTTTTTTTTTTTACTCTATTCAATAATTCTCAGTGATAGCCCTCTCATTTGAGCACTGGCACCACTCCTCATTCCAATTAGTGAAAGGCAAAGAGCACCCCTTGTTTGTCGGCACGCAAGCAGTAATTGGATAATCCCTGAAATTTGGGCGAGTGCACAAAAGGGAATCTGTAATTAAACCAGAAAGTCTGTCAAATATTGACACAGATGAGTCCTGCAAAGTACAGATACAGAGGATGAGTCAACATTATTGTGCAGGTTCATAAAATTACACAAAGTTTTATGCACAAGGGCAAATTATGAGGTTTTTGTCATAAAGTTTAGCTTCTAATCAAATAGACGAAAAATCAAATTCATCCTAATATTAATATGGACATTCTTTTGCATAATCCCTTTGTTTAATTATCTTTAAATCCACCTTTAACTTGTCTCCACATGTTTATTTACGTCTCACCTCAGTGAGGGAGGCTTTCACACAGATTCACCAGGTTGTTGAGTTTCATCTGACTGCCATATATGCAAATGACCAGTTTTATTCCAGAAGGAAATTTCCACAATGTACAAAAGTGCCAGCTGCTCCACAAAACAAATATTACACTAGTAGAAAATCATCTAACAAAACTAAGAGCCTATAGCCACCCTAGCAGCTCTGTGAGGCTGTACTTAAAGGTCCAGTGTGTAACGTGTTTAGTTGTTCATTATCAAAATTTGTGTTGCCCGTTCACAAACTTGTCCTTTTTCATGAATATTTACCACCACCATCAATTCCAAGTATTCCTTTTAGCTTGAAATTTTATATTTGCATTCGCATGAAGTGGGGTAGATACTCCATATTCATGCGCCATCTTGAAATATGTTGGCCGGTAAGGGACATGCAGGACATACTGCTCCGCCTTTCGCGTTTTCGCTGTCATATGATAAACTCACGGGTGCGGCTAATGCTGCTAATGGGTATCGTAGCTTCCCGGCCCCGGCAAGTTTGAAGAACAAAACATGGAGGACCACACATTTTCAACATCCAAATTTCTTCATGTCTTCTTCTTCACCCAGAAAAAGAAAAAGGATATTAAAAAGAGCAAGAGACCGTCTTTTTGAAGCGTGAAGGCTACCGTAGCTGTAATATGTACTTTGAAATTCCTACACATTGGACCTTTAAGCACAGGGGTGTTTAAAGCTAAATGCTAACGTCAGCATCCAAACAGTGACAATGCTAGAGATGTTGTGTAGCAGAGATACAGTTTACCATGTTCACCATCTTAGTTCAAAGTGTTAACATGCTAACATTCACACATAGTACAGCTGGGGCTGATGGGATTGTCATTATTTTGCAGGTGTTAAGACATAAACCAAACATTAGACATTATAAACTTTTGACCAGATGAGGGGCAACATGAAAAGTCTGGGGATCACTAAAGTTATTACAATTAATCCTGAGGAAGATATGGATGTTTGTACTAAATTTCAGCAATCCATCTATTAACCCCAAATGTCAACCTCATGGTGGCACTAGAGGAAAAAACATTATCGTCTGGGCTCCATATCTGTGCCAAGTTTCAAGGCAATCCATCGAACGGTTGTTGAGACATGTCACAACAAAACAAAAATGTTACCCTGCTGCTGGTGCAAGAGAAGAAGTCAGTGGATCACCAAAATCAGCTGGTTCCCTTGACTGGGATCATGTCTCTATAATTGCAATTCATCCTCTAGTTATTGAGATATTTCAGTCAGGACCAAAGAGATGGATGTACCGACACTACCATCCACGGGGCCATGCCTGCTAAAAATCTCATTGTTTTTGCAACCTCTGAATAATAAAAGTTTGGATGCCTCAACAGAAGCCTATGGCATTTTGGAAACTATCTCTGCACACAGTGTAACCTGTGGTCATCCCATTGTGACAAGTGTGTGCTGAGTTACACAGAATCTTCTCAACATCTCTCTAAAAGCCATCACAACGACACTTTTCCTCTCTCAGAGTCCACTTAATGAGAGTGTATCGTCAGCGTTCTGACTGCAATTACAGTGCTTAGGACTCTTTAATGATATGTTAATGGCTTGGCTGTATTACCTCTCAGCTGCCCAAACAACATTAAATACCCTGCGGCTGATTAATCCAGCATCCACAAAAACACCCAATTAGGGGGAAAACATTTGAATCGAGTTATGCCAACAACTTTAGAGCAGAATAGACAAGCACTAAAAGAAACGCTACAAGATATTCCACACAAAGTAGGCTACAGTAAATGGCGATGATAGCCAAAGCTTGTGGATCCGTTTATTTCCGTTTTACACTGAAAACACATGATTCTTTATTATATCTCAGATATTAGGACTGTGTTGTAATAAACTTCAGACAAGTTAGGGTTACTTTGCTCAAGGGAAAAGTGCCAAAACACACAGCTGTTGCTGAACACTGCGTGCCATGAAGGTCAAACATGTGGCCTCTCAGTTACATAATGCTCTGTCTAACCAGCAGGCTGCCCTTCCTACTAACTGCTGCTGTGTCTGCATCAAAGTCAGAGATGGAGAAGCTGTTCATGAACATCTAACATGACTTGCACTAATTAAGTGCATGTCTGATTCCGTTCTACTTAAAACCATGAAACGCATCTCACGTAATTGTGAGTTGTTGTCAAATTAGCAAGATGACTCCTGACAGAGGAAATATCGTAAAAAAAAAAAAATTAAAAAAAGGCGTCCTCTACAGTTTTTCAAAACTAATGATGTGAATTAGAAATTTTGAAAACAATACATTTTTCACTCCTCACCATCACGGTTGTGTCAAATACGATTAATCTGTGACACATTTTCAACAACTCCCAGCACAACTTCACTCTCATCAGCACATGATTGCTGTCGACGTAGAACTTGCAGAGCAATCGTGATTATTAATGTGCAACATCTGAAGTTAAGCTCATGAGGGGGAGGGAATTAATTTTCCAGGAGTTCCTTTTGTAACATAGACTGAGCGGTGACAAAGCACCGTCGAGTCCGTAGGAGAGAGGAGATCCCATCCCATCTAGAAAACAGACATGGAAGTCAAGTACAAGCGTAGGAGCAGAAACAACAGCCGGTGCTGATAAGTACATTTTGTCTCGTACTGTGCTTAATCAAAGTACTGCGTTGCTGACACTTGGGTATACTACTTGGGTATTTTCTGCTCCAGTATATACAGATGGGTGATACATTTTTTAAAGGTACTTTTTTATGCCTTTATATGGATAAGACAGCTTAGACTTGAAAGGGGAATGACCTGCAGCAAAGGGCTGTAGGTCAGAGTTGAACCCGTGGCTGCTGCATTGAGGGGTAAACCTCTATATCTATATGGGCGCCTGCTCTACCAGGTGAGCTAACCAGGGGCCAGAGATGGGTGATAAATTAAAGGGAAAAAACATAAAGTGTCTGCACAACCGCTTTAATGCAGCAGATTCTACAAAGCTCTCAAACTTTACTGGAGTAAAAAACCATAATACTTAAAAAAGATAAGAAAGAAGTCCCTTAGGTGTCAGGGTTGAGGTTGCGTGAGAATTTGATTTACCTGTGCTTTTCTTGCTATGACATGTCAAAAATGGCTGTACCAATAATGATTTAGGTGTGCCATAATAAAGGACATGTATACTTGTTTTAACTCTGACTGACTTATTTGTGTCACATAAAATCTACTTTGACCTAATGTTGTGAAACAAAAAAAAGCGTCCAGGGTTTATGTTATAGGCATTGTAACCTGGGACATTGGGCAGATATTTGTACAGTAGTACAGAAAACGCAGCACGCTAATGGCAGCTTTATTATATTCTGAGACCCAGAAACCCAGCAGTACTACTGGAATACTACCTGGCCCAAGGTTTTCTGTATGTCAGTGAGTTTGTGCTAATTTCATGAAGCACAACTTTATTTAGGCAAATACACCATGTGAGCACATTGGAGACTAAAGTAATAGTTTTACAACTAGATTTTGACTCACCTTCTACAAGATATGGCCATAATATCACATAATGAGTCAGGACCCAGGTAATACTGTACATTAGTCGCGCAAATTCACCAACAAATGTGCAAGTAATCAAATTACCAAAAAATCAACTGACACACAGTGAACCTGGGGTCTTTGCCCGTTTAATCCCGCCTCAGATTTACATAATTTTTAGGATCATCAAACCATTAAGTGACCCCCTCATGGCCTATGGATAGGGACATTGTGCTCTTGAAAGAGTTTTGTCACTCATCTGTATGCGTATCCACACATTAGTCGTTACTTTTTACAGAATTAAGTTTTATATGAAAACACATACAATAAACTGATACATTATGATTTGATACACTTATTAATGATAGGATGTTATAATCAAACTGCGTACAATTTTTTTTTTTTAAGTTAACAAAATATCCACTTAGTAGCTGTTCTGGAGCTTTTGATCATATCGCATGATCTTCTTCAGCAGATGGAGTTTGCCCAGTTGTCATGGTATTGTTGATGTTCAAATTAAATTTTTTGTCCTGAAAATGTTAAAATACTAAAACAATGTTAAAAACAATGTCACATCCTGAAAGAGCTTACTTACTCTCATTCCCAAGTAGATTTTATTCCCATTACCAATTACAAATTTTAGTTCTGAAGCTAAATAATATGTGTTCCATTTACATTTTTGTCAACGTAAAGGTCATGGTGGTATATTATTGGTAGTGGTAGCAGAAGTACCAGTGGTAAAAGTACAACCACTGATGGAAGTGACCAATAAATGCAATCATGTCTTGACTAATAATATTGCAACCCGTATGGCTCTTACTGCTTGTAATAGTGCTAACAATCATCATTTTCTCCACCATGAAAGCGCCTTTCAGAGTGTCAGGCAGTTCTGTGCTTTTAGCTCCATCTCGTCTGTCTCTTATCACCTCTCATCAGCAAGGGTGGAGAAAGAGGTTAAGGGGGGTTGGGGGGCTCATCCGAGGCAAAGAGGAGAGCCAAAAGAAGGCAGCATCCTTATCAAAGGCCTGGGTGCTGAGCCTCGGTTAAAAATAGAAACCGAGGGAGATTGGCATCGATTTCTGCAGGCGTTGACGGCCCGATTGACAGCAGCACCGTGGCGTCGGGCTGTTGAGCCATCGAGGGAATCCGCCAGACTGCCTATGATGAGATGAGATGGGAAGATAACTTCTGACAAGCCCTCCACCCGCTACCCATCTCTAATCACCCTTTCTGCACACACACACACACACACACACACACACACACACACACACACACACACATGCACACACACAGAGAAAAAGTAATTACCACATGCATGCACACACACACAAACTCAGGGACACTTGCACACACACACTTGCTGCCCCCTGAGCAAGTAATGGGACTTTGGCTGGCTGAGCATCCACCTGTCCAGTGTCTCCTGCCAAGCCAAAGCTCATGTGCCTGCACACATACAAAATACCTCTGGATGTCCCTCCACAACCACCAGCCACTGTCCTTAAGGGTTATCTCACTGAATTATCCTCCGTCAGTAAATAGTGCCTAATATCCATGAGACATTCCGAACTGGGATGTCAGTGACCTTTGTTTTACTGCTGTAAATGAACTCCATTGAGTGATTACTGTTATGACACTGCTTTACTGCACTTTGATGTTGTTTATCTTCCCAAAGTATTGGTAGTAATTGCTAATGCTAAAATTGATATGCAAGTGGTATGAAAATATAATGTCTTTACATCATCTTATTATCTTTAAAGAAATCTTTGAAGGAATAGTTTGACAGAATAGTTTGACGTACAGAAAATCTAAATGTGAGAACATAAATTTGCCATTTTTACATACTCACCTTTGGGCAGCTGTTTACCTGCTATTTCAACTCTTTATGCTAAACTAAGCTAATTACCTCCTGGCTCCAACTTCACAAATATGAGAGTTGTGTCGATCTTTGGAAATTCTTGGGAAATTCTGGGCCTGTAAGATAAAGCATTTTATTTCTAAACATTCTTAAAATTCTGTTGGAGAAATAATTTCACATTTTAATATATTAGTCTGAGTCTAAGCAGTTTCAAACTACATGTTTCAACCGATAAAACTATTGCTGGTTTATTTTGGATCATTTGCTGCAGAGAATAACATAGAAACACATTCATTTCACAAATTGCTTCAATAGTGTAATAGGTTTAAGAGCATGTAAGCAATCATTAATGAAAAGTATGAGTTCATTTATCTTTACAGTTGTACAATGTTATCGTCTTTCATATTTGCTGTAACATTTGGACTTTAAACCAGACATATGGAGTTTTGCTATATAGCAAAACTCCATATGTCTGGTTTAAAGTCCAAATGTTACAGCAAATATGAAAGACGATAACATTGTACAACTGTACACTGTATATATATACAGTGTACAGTTGTACAATGTTAGCAATATATATATATATATTGCTAAGGGGCTTCACAAAAAGGCCTGAATATCAACACCAACAACTACAAATACAAGGAAAAAGATTAAGTATAGATGAAAATGGATGGATTCATGGATGGGACATTTGTCACACACACTCTCTCCCATCCTTACTTTCTCTGTTGATTGTTAAATTATCCAGTAAGCCAAAATAATCATCATTAAAGTCGAAAGTTTGACTTCTACTTATAACTGGGTGATTTGCGGCAATCTGCCACAAGGACTCAGCCCTCTGTCAATCTGTCAGCGTGATCCTCCTCCTGTTAGAACTGCCTCAGAGACAATTACTGTGGGTTTCTCCTAATTAGAAACTCATTGAAATTTATGAGTGCCTGTTATGAATTATTGAGTTCTGTTTCCTGGGAGGGACACCATTAGGGAAGTTTAAGCAAGTGAATTTCTTACAGGCCTCTTTGTCTGTGTTTGTCCACGTTTGGTTGGATTATAACAGGTGTGAGTCTCCCTCTGGTGGTACATTTGAGGTGATGACTGCACACCTGCCAGGCGGTGTGACTTAAAAAAAAGAGAAGTTGTTTTCATAGTTTGTTATGAAATGTAAATGCCTGGTATGGAGGTGTACACTATAGCCTGGCGTAGTTACAGTAGCTCCATTTCCGATCAATTTGGATATGATATGAAGACACACATTAACAGCTTGTCCTGAATAAGACATGAATCAAGCTTTAATCTATTCAGATTTATCAGACTACAGTGTTTATGATGAAATTGTTGATTTTGACATGTTGGATTTTTGGGAAAACATCTTGTGACAACAGAGACATTAGTGGGTTTTCTCCCCACTGAAGAGAGGTGTTTTGGTTTACGGTACAACTTTATTGTCAGTTCACACCGAAATTCATGTTGCGTTCCCGAGCAACTCCGCTCAAAAGAAGAAATAAAAAGAAAAATACACACAGAGCTAGACAACAATTACACATAGTACATAGTACAAAGATCAAGACATTTCATGCTGAATGGGGCAGAGACGTCAGCACTGGATCACGTCCCAACATTCAATGGCTCTTTGTTTCGCCTCAGATCCAGATGTTCCTTCACTCGTGCCACTGAGCTTTCTGAGCATCTGGGTGGCTAGAAGGCAGCTTCACCAGCTTTTTCTGCCAACAGGAAGCTGGAGAGTTATGAACTCGCTCAAGAAATCTGCATACCAACAGAAGATTTTGTCCCTTTGGAACTTTAGAAAAACCTTTAGAAAGATTAAACAGGACAATTTTGATAATTGATTTTTGGTTCCCTAATGGTCTAGTGGCTAGGATTGGGCGCTCTCAAGACATTCAACAATACATTGATTATCTATTATAAACATTTCAACAACTAACAACAAGTTTGCCTGAACTCAGAATTAATTTCACATATCAAGCGCTTACATACAAATCTTAACTTTAGCTATAGTCTGACTGTATAACGTTTAGGCAGCCTTTAACTGACAATCCGTATACATTGTTTGGTTGAGAAGTCCTGTTGCTGCTAGCTACATCACCCAACCAAGGCTGTAGCAAGGAGAAAATACTAGCTATTCACACCATACTGTAAGTTTAATAATTATTCCTATTAGTATCTGATATCTGGCAATTTTAGGAGCATGTAAATTAGTTGGCTTAGATTTGCTAACTCTTGCAGCTAGCCTATATGTACCTGCAGAAAATCCTCCTTCCTGCCCAGTCCTAGGGGGTGGGACTTAGCCTCAACCTGTCAGGCCACACCTGAACTGATTATAGGCAGGGATCAGGCCCTGTTCAGTAATTCCCCTTGTTTGCTGCAGCATGTTGGTCCATGTGCCTATCTTCTCCAGCTGATTGTGCACCAAATGCATTATTTGTGTAAGTTATGGGTATTTGTTATAGTTATAGCTGTTTCTCTGTTCAATGAGTGCTTTGTTTAGTATTCATTAGAGTACCTTTGTTTACTGATTATTGTTTTCAAATGCCTTTTTGCTATTAAATCCTCTGTGAGGGTCAAGTATGTAAGTGCAAACTGTTGAACAGCTCTTATTTGGTCTTAATGCTTTAAGTATATCTATGGATTTAACTGGGTTGCCAACATAGTCAAGTTTCTACTGTAGCAGAGTTGAAAGTTAGTCTGTAATTGTAAAAATGTTGTTTTGGAAGACTACTTGTGCAGGTCATATATTATTATACTATATTGCCTAGAGCTGTTTAATAATGTCTATATACGGCTCTGTCTCTGCTAAACCAATGCATGTGCTGTTAGACTAAATTGTAGTCGACCTTGCTAGGTACGCCGCAACAAATCCTTCAAAACAAAAGGGGCATTGCCACAAATTTAAATTTAAGCACAGAAACTGCATAAACCAAATCAAAATTCTCATTCTGTACCAAATTATTTTACCTTTCTTTTAGTGGTTACATACCACATTATGTGCGTCCATAGACCTTTTGGGAGCTCTCTACACTTGACTTGGAATCGCGGCTATGGCTCAGGTAGTAGAGCAGTCGCCTACCAATCGGAAGGTTGGGAGTTCGATCCCATGTCGAAGTGTCCTTGGGGAAGACACGGAACCCCGAAATGCTTGGCAGCCTTGGCCACAATGTAGGAATGTGTGTGAATGGTTCCTGTACTATGTAAAAGCGCTTTGAGTAGTTGTTAAGACTAATAAGCATGTCTAAAGTGGGACATACTATCTTTAAATAGACTACAGTAAATGCAGTATTTGTCTATATACCCTTACCTAACCATATTAAAGGACAATTCCGGCGCAAAACGAACGATGTGTACCCACTCAATCGCTCTCTGGTACATGTTTTCATGCTAATCGAATGTGGTTGTAGCTTGAAACAAGCTAGTGCGGACCCCTGATTAGCTTACAAAGCTAGTATTCGGGGCACAGGGAAAGTAAAAACAAATCGCTTATTATACCACTAAAAAGGCTCAAAATATCACCACACTTCAACGGTAGCATAATGAGGGTCCCTAAATGTTAACCGAAGCATTGAGAACATTGTAAGTGTACAGACAGTTTATTAAAAAGAGATTATAAAGACAGTTGCGTTCTTGTATACAGGCGGCTGCCGTCTTGGGAGCTACTAACCCCTGTCTCATTGTTAATTTGTATCTGTAGTCTTCCTTTTATTGTATTATATGTATATGTATGTATATATTATATGATTCCAAGTCAAAACCAAAAAGATGTGATGCACAAGGCAACCATATGGGGACATACACGTTTATTACAAATTAATAATATTGTGCAAAGTCTGTGCTTGGACTGGCTGAAGATCCAGCATCTCATCTATGTACAAACTTAAGCATAGCACCTGCAAATTATAGATACAGATACTATCATTAATTTCATCAGCTGCATCAGACCCATTCAAATCTGCTCCCACTTACATTTGCAAATATAAAATAGCCTATTTATACAATGGCTTGGCTGAATACTTGATGGTTATTTACTGTGAATCAACATTTTACATTCAATATTTAATAAATTAGTCCAGAGTTGTAATTACACCTCAACTCTAAGACTAGATAATCAGTGTTTTTTTTGTTTTTTTTTAAATAATGTACACCTATGAGGAGTGCCACCACCACGCCCTATATTTATCTGGACTAGTGTCGCTCATTTTTATTACCCTGTCATACAAAAGTGTATTGTTCGGGCTTTTCTTACACTTCCATCAAAACAAATAAATACTTCATCATTAATTTGATACTAATCCAAACAAGTTCATTTAGCCTACTATTTAAATTTACAAGTGATTTCTTTCTTATACGACAGGCTTAAAGTTTTTTGTCATACCTTGACAGTTTTGACTGTTGTCTCTGCAGTCATCTTCAGAAGCGTCACGTGACGAATGACACAAACTAAATATATCACACCCACAGTAGACGTCACAGCGACATCACGTGACGCTTCTGAAGATGACTGCAGAGATAGCAGTCAAAACTGTCATGGTATGACAAAAAACTTTAAGCCTGTCGTATAAGAACAAATCACTGCTGTAACTCGCTAAATTTCACATTCACAAGTCACGCCCCCCTCAGGTGCAATCACTTCACCCAAACTAGAGGCGATATACTCCATTTTTTTTTCTTCATTTGACGCCAGCCATGTTGTATGCAGTCCTAAGTGAATTTCCTTGTTTCATATTTGATTTACATTTATTATTGCACACACTTTCTGTTGAGATTTCATTTATTGTTAGGGGTTTTTGTTATCTCTTTGCACAGCTTAAAACACACACAGACATTTATAAAGAAATCTACAAAGAAATGAAAATTGCAGATATATCTGTATCAGGACAGATGCCAGCCAATTTTCAAACAATGTCCCCATTATACAGTTTTTCCACAGGAGTAGTGTTATTTGTCAGCTGTAAAATGGCATGCCCATTACATTTCTTGGTTGCAATTCTTAAATAATACACAGAAATCTTATCAAATATGTTTATGGGTTGGGTAAAGAAAATATATTTACCGGCCAAAGACACATTCATTCACATTCTTATGTTACAAAGGATCACCATTTCTAAGCCACATACGTCTCATACTATCTCACGTGTGAGCACGCCTTCATTTTGGTATATATTGTCGGCACATTTTATTCAGAAGTCTTTAACCTACAATAACTAAGCTAATTATCTAATGTCTCCTAAAACACAAGGTACAGATTATTCCACACGTGTAACATTTGAGTGTTCAGGTCCATATTTACATACGTGTTGGTGTTTTACGGTCAAGGAAATGCACCAAAACAGTGTGCCCTGGCGTAGAAATAAACCAGGCTTTTCTTTATCACTAAATATACATTCCCAGCAGTATGCTAGATGATCTTGTGGACTTTGAGGTGTATCCTCATGTTGGATTTTTCAGAAAAAGTCTTGTGACATGTTAAACACTGGTAAGGTTTCTCTCCTGTGTGTGTCCTCATGTGTCTTTTCAGTCCTTCATTAAGGTGGAACGATTTGTCACATTGTGAGCAAGAATACGGCCTCTCTCCTGTGTGAGTATCTCCGATGTTGTGTCAAATTAGCATAGCTGTGGCAAAACCTTTTCCACAGATGTCACATTGACTAGGCCGCTCCCCTTGTGTGCATGCGTGTGTGCACCCGCAAGGCCCCAGAGCTACGAAAAGACATACCACATGTGCTGCACAGGTACGGCTTCTCTTTCTTATGAATCCTGATGTGCACAGTGAGCATATATGGCTGTGTGAATCTCTTTTCACAAAAAGTACAGGCATACGGCCGCTCACCGGTGTGAATGCGCACATGGGACTTCAACTCTGCATTTCTCCAGAACCTCTTTGTCGCAGTACGAGCAGCCAAATGGCCTCTCTCCGCTGTGACGACGCAGATGAACTTTAAGAACAGCCTTAGAACTATATTTCTTCTGACAAAGGCTACAGGGATAGGCTTTAGGGTTAGAGTGAATACGAAGATGAAAGTTCAGGTCTTTACGGTTTTTATAGGTCTTGTCGCACTGAGTGCACTTGAATGGTCGTGCAGAAGTGTGAACAAGGTGATGTTGTTTCAAGGTGGAACGAGACGCAAAGGTTTTTCCACACTCCAGGCAGATGTTTTCATTGGTTCTTACGGAGTCCTCGCTGAATGGAAGAGAGACATTGGCTCTGCCTCCTGTCGAGGACTGGATCCTGCTCTCTTCTGATGGCTGAAAGGTGGCTTCAACAGCTGTTTCTGCCAACAGGAAACAAGAGAATTAGTGATATATTCACTCAACAGAATCTACATGCCCAGTTAAGATTTTGTCCCATATGACTTCACAGCCAAGCGCATGCCTGAGTCCGGCCTGCTGCCGACATATTATATTTGTTTTCACATTATCAGAAAATCAGATCCGATGAAAGAGATGCTCACCTCCATCGCCTGGCTCGGCAGCTTCTTCTGAACGTGGAGAGGAAGTGAGGGGTGACAGCCCGTACTCAGGCAGCCCACAGTTTGGTTCACTGGAGCTGTTGTCAGTCTCTTCATCATCCTCACAAACATCTTCTGCTCTCCAGCTGTTGTCTTGCTTCACTGTTGTCTGTTCTGACTTCTCTTGATTTTTTCTCTGTGATTTCCCAGTGCCTTGTTTGCCCTCTCCCTGATCCATTATTTGATCCTGATCTTCAGATGCCGCTGAAGTCTGTTTAGAGGCGAGCGTGGAGAGGATGGTGTCTGACATGAAGGTGAATTCACCTGAGAAACAGATAACATTCATGTTAAAGGCACCAGAGTGGTGCTATTTTCAGGCAGGAATGCAGCACTAACAGAACCAGAGGAAATGGAGATAACAGAGAAATCAATACAGAATATTGGAAATATTCTTTTTTTTTTTTTACCGGCTGTCATTCATAAAGTACAAAGTCAGGAATTAAGAAAACACCTATTCTTCCTTTCCCTCATAGTATGGATTCACGGATAGCACATTTTTACTCACTAATTATTTACTTTATTAAACAGAAAATTGGAAATCCAGATTACCATTTCATTCATTTTATATTCTAGAAATAGAATACTAAGAGTTAACAGAGTTGTACTTTTAGTCAACTTTTGCCGCTCCTGTTGGTGCTGCAAAATCCTCTTCAGATCCTCAGGGTCAGAGAGAAACTGCTCAAACTCCTCGTTAAGGGAAGAAATGTCAAACATGGAGCACACCTGGAAAAGAAGAAGAAGTGGATTTTAAACACAAACTGCTGCTCCTTCTTCCAAGATCATCCTTTGCTATGTGGATCCAACATTATTTAACGATGGCTAATTACACCGACATAAATCACCAGCCAGCATTTAGGGAACCAGTGGATGGAAGGTCAGTTTATCTTCACCCTGCTGCCTACCTGTGAAAAACGTGGAACTGGGAGGAACTCTTCCAGTCGCTGGAAGAACTCCCACACCTGAATCTGCAGCGCTGTATCAAAACAAGCTCCATACTGTACTGGGAAGACCTCCTAAGACAGGAAAAATATATATAAAAATCATGTATGAATTATGAAGAAGATGAACTCATGAGGTGGAGGCATATATTAATGGCTTTAACAATTGAAAAACTTAAAACAAATGTTAGGTAAAACTCACCTTGAAAAAATTCTCTTTTTTAGATTGGTCTTCAAGCAATGTTTGAACCAGCTCCACAAATGCTGACTTTGAAGTCTCCACCTCTCCATCTGGGTCCTGTCATAAAGCCCAGGTAAAGTTTATTTACATGCATTCATTATCAGTTTTACAATTAAATGTCTCTCCTACTTATAAAATCTTATAAATGTCTGCATCGGATAGTAAAAAAATAACTATTTCAGGGTAAGTAGCAAAACCTAAAGACTATTGTCTGTCCTCTGGCAGAAAGATCTGTTTGACATCTAAAGCTACTGAGACATTGTGTCTTCATGTAAAACATCCTGTCATCAGCATTACCCACCTCTTCATGCTTGAGGTTTGTTGTCGTCTGTTGGAAACTGTTAAGATGATCCTGGATAGCTTTACAGTCAACCTCATCCATCGTCTTTAATAATTCAAGGATGAGCTGAAAAACACAAAATCAAAACATCATGCTTAACTTTCAAAATAATACTTTGACAACTAGACAATGGATGCATTTACTTAGGCCTTGAGAGGACCACCCATAGAAATAAAATGGATTTCATTTCTTGACTCCACTTTGACTGCTTAATAATAAAAGATAAAAGAACAGTAAAAGACGCCCACAAATAGTCTCAATAATACCTCCATTCACTAACCCGAGCTCTCAGTCCCAGGATCAGCTGAGTCTTCTGTTTGTAGTTCAGAAGCTCTGGGACCATCTCTGTCACCAACATGATGAATTCGGCCAGTTTGTCATACTGGTCTACATTCCGCTCCTGGGCTACCTGCCACATACAGGCTGACATCAACCTCAGTGGAGGAACCAGGAGGCGCACGGATGACAGAGGGAGATGAGGATCTAACAGTAGATGTATGCAGAGAAACAGATAAACATCAGTTATTAACCAGTCTCAAAACCTACATACTATATGCACAATAATATTATCGGTTGTATTACATCTTCCGACACATTGAACCACACCCTGCTCTAGAATAGGGAAATTAATTTCAGTAACTACAGTAAATAGGATATATGTTGTAGGCAGGGTTGGGTAGTATCAGAATACATGTCATCACAATTACATAATCGGATTAGAAAATAAGTAATCATAATTAGCCCAGATTACATTTGAAAAAATGTGCAATTAGATTGTAGTCAAATAGTTCATGTTTACTTAACTACATATGGCAATTTTAAAATGATGAAACTTTCCATGAATTCTGCCAGCATGTTTTTGTAAGTCAAATTTGATTTGAATTCTAAATTGCCAAACATGTTCTACTGTTTATCAATATAAATTACTCCTCAGGTTGCCAGTTTAGTTAATGGTGACTTAACTATTATTTGTGTTGTTTAATGATGCTTTATGGATAATGGAGTTTTTATTCATTTAATATACATCGAAAATGGAAGATGATTATTTTCAGGAAGTGCTCTTCTTGCGTTACAAAGTCCTCCATGTGGCCTTTGAGTAACAAGATGACAACAAAAAATGACACAAAAGAAAAAGCATCCTGCATGTTGTAGAACACACAGTACACCTGTAGTTTGTGCCAGTGCTGTTTTTGTAAGGGTAATTTGATTTGACCAACTATAAATGATGAATATGATAAATGTCATTTTATTTGCATTGAAAATGTCATGAGATGTTTAAAGAGGAAAAAAGAACAGCAGAGCTCAAATGATTGTGACTGCATCCATTTTTAGTTGAAATGTTGTTGGTTTTTTGTAAGTATTAACGTTTTCAGATTGAATTAGGACCTACATTATGTTATCAAATTAGTTTTACTGTTATTTTCTCACCTAATCGATTAATTGTTAAGTCACAACATGGAACGATGACGGTGTTTTTTTAACTTAATAAATGACTTAAATTATGACATTATAATCGAAACAGTTGCATATTCTTGCTTTTTTTTCTTTGAATTTGAGTGGACATACTTTCCGCGTTCCACGGACAGCTGCGTACTTGTGCGGGTTTCGTGCACGCGGTGTCAGCCATACTACAGTTAAGGGTCCGTGACCGTGTCGCCTCCGTGGGACGATGCTTGATGTAGCCAGAGAGCCAATCTAACATGGAGATAATGTAGGGACTCCGGCCGGTTTTGCCGCTCCCGCCTTTCAGCTTTTTCTTGGCCTTTACATATCTGTCTCGCACACTTTGCCACTTTTGACGGCAGGCTGTTTCATTTTTCCCAAGCGTTTGAGCGATTTGTCGCCAGGAGTTTAACGTCATTTGGCTGTCGTTGCACTCCTTAACAGACCTATCATATAAATGTGGGTAACGGCGGACCTCTTCGCACAATCTCTCTTCAAAAGTAGCATCCATGTTGTTTTGTGTTGTAGTCTTCTTCTTCGTCTTCTTCTTGGCAAACCAACTGGAGGTGCATACGCCACCAACTGGACTGAAGTGGAGTATGTTGGTGTAGGTGGAGAGAGCTAACGTTAGCAGTTAGCCGGAGCTAAAAGAGATAGTCGATTAGCTCAAAGAGTCCACACTCTGAACGGAGCTTCAACACTGATGCTTTATTCTACAACATGGACCATACAATGCCAGGTCTCCACGGCGCTATTTTACCTGTCATACATGAGCAGTAGAACATAGAGGATAACCTACACTAACTCTTAAGTGAAGTCTCTCTTGATGTGTCAGTCCGAGGCATAGACTGTTAATATTAATTTTACAATCGATGGTCCGAGGAGTACGGTGGCCGACAGGGGGCAAACGCCCTGCAACTTAAGAAAACGCACCCAAATAGACCAAACACAAGCAAATTAAGAAAACAACTTCATTAATTTGACAACACATGTGCAGCATTCAGCAAACGCGCTGCAAATTCACACAACCAAATACATAAACGCGCTGCAAATAAAAAACGATGCCAAAAGAAAAGCACGCAAACTCAGAAAAAAGAAGCGACGCAAAAATTAAAACTTCATTAATTTGACTACACATGCGCAGCATTCAGCAAACGCGCTGCAAATACACACAACACAACCAAATAGATAAACGCGCTGCAAATATGAAACGATGCAAAAAGAAAAGCACACAAACCCAGAAAACAAATGCAACAAAAAAACGCAGCTTACAGATTACACAACGGAAGTTCTCCAGACCTCTAGAGGGAGCAGCTAGTGGAACAACTGGATTTTCGACCCCACGGGGAGAGAGCGCTCTGCCTTTTTATTAGAGTCGGGTATGGCTGCAGCCTGGAGAACTCCATAGACTGTATATTAAATTCATATTATTATTAACATAATATATTAATAATATAAAGTCTATGCTCCCGTCTCATGCCTTCCCGGCTGGTGCCGTCCCCGAGCTTCGGCTTTTCAAAATAAAAGCTTGCGTCTGGTCCGCTATGTGTTTGAACTTTGGTGTGTTGGATGTTTGTGAACTAAACAGTATGGCAGTCATGCTAATGAATACAATAACTTTTTCAGCAGATGTCTTAGTTACAACACGTTGGAGTTAGCAAAGCAGTTTTGTGTTTATATGTGCGAGCGGGATTTATTCAGTTTGATAAATCCCACGGTAAATTGGCTGGTTTACTAAACAGGGAGGGACTATAAATCCTGTCTGTTTTTTGTATTTCAAGAGCGAATTGCTCCATAATATGAATACAGATTGATCACTTATTTTGTTGGTAACTGTTGTCTGTTTGGTAACACTTGAGGAGGCCTATACTTTAGTAATGCGCCTTTCGGACCTCGAAATTAAACCCTCTCATGTAATATGGCTTAAACAAACATCAACGTTAAACGTTTCACTAGCTGCTCCCTCTAGAGGTCTGGAGAACTTCCGTTATGTAATCTGGATGCTGCGTTTTTTTGTTGCATTTGTTTTCTGGGTTTGTGTGCTTTTCTTTTTGCATCGTTTCATATTTGCAGCGCGTTTATCTATTTGGTTGTGTTGTGTGTATTTGCAGCGCGTTTGCTGAATGCTGCGCATGTGTTGTCAAATTAATGAAGTTGTTTTCTTAATTTGCTTGTGTTTGGTCTATTTGGGTGTGTTTTCTTAAGTTGCGGGGTGTTTGCCCCCTGTTGGCCACCGTAGAGGAGAGAACACTGCTGCAGCACGTCTTCACACTAGTGCATCACAATAATAACAAAGGTAGGCACCACCTTGTGGCACTTCTAAGCATTGCAGTTATAACTGTCACGTGTCCATCTGCAGACTAATCAAAAGTTAACATCTCGTTTTGCCTTTTGCTGACTTGAAGAGAATGGAAAGCACAGATCCTGGCAAGAAGTTGCTTACATTTTTGTCAAAAATAACAACACACACACAGAAAATTGTAAAACTAGCAAGACGGCTCCTGACAGGTGCTGTAAACATATTTTCAAAGAAATTACAATTTTCCTCTAGAAAGGAATGATCTTGATTTTATGTCAAATAGAATCATTTATTTACAGTACACTTTGAAAAGGCCCCTTTTGAATAACAACTAATAATGTACTTTTGATAGTTTAAGTATGTTTGGCTGAACACAGGATAAGAAGTGTCTTTAACAGCAAGGACCTTCAACTGCAGAAAAGTTTCAAGGCTCCTTGTCATATAAGCAAGTCTCTTAAATTCTGCTTAAGAAATTGAATGCAATTCTTGCCATTTTAAGTGGAATGGAATGGTCCCTCAGTTCTATGACAAAAGACTGCAGACAGGGCCGAGTAGAAATGCTTTGAAGGACCTCCCTAATGGAAAGTTGGTTCTCCACAGAGTCCCAGTTGATCCTGCAGATGTGTGTTTATCAGACTTTGGTTCACTCTGTTACTACTGACCACCTACCCCGGATACTCTCGGTGCATTAGTGGGAGGGGTGAATACCCAATTATGTACACATTATACCACACGTGTAATATTTGTAATATTATGTCCATATTTACATATATTAAAATACATACATGTTGGTGATTTACTGACATGAAAATGCATCAAAACAGCACATCCTGGCGTAAAATAAACCAGGCTCTAAACTCTAAAATCACGACAGTATATTAGATGTTTTTATGGACCTTGAGGTGTACCCTCATGTTGGATTTTTGAGAAAAAGTCTTGTGACATGTTAAACACTGGTAAGGTTTATATCCCGTGTGTGTCCTCATGTGTCTCTTCAGTCCTGATTGACAGTGGAACGATTTGTCACATTGTGAGCAAGAATACGGCCTCTCTCCTGTGTGAGTTCTCCGATGTTGTGTCAAATGAATAGCTGTGGTAAAACCTTTTCCACAGATGTCACATTGACTCGGCCGCTCCCCTGTGTGCATGCGTGTGTGGACCAGCAAGGCCCCAGAGCTACGAAAAGACATACCACATGTGCTGCACAGGTACGGCTTCTCTTTCTTATGCATCCTAAGGTGAACAGCCAGCGGATATGGCTGTGTGAATCTCTTGCCACAAAAAGTACAGGCATACGGCCGCTCACCCGTGTGAATGCGCACATGGGACTTCAACACTGACTTTGTCAAGAACCTCTTGTCGCAGTACGAGCAGCCAAATGGCCTCTCTCCGCTGTGACGACGCAGATGAACTTTAAGTAAAGATTGAGAACTAAATCTCTTCTCACAAAGGCTGCAAGCAAAGGACCGGACTGGCCATTTAGAGTGAGTAAGTAAATGGTCTTTCAGGTGATAGCGCCTTTTTGTATGTCTTGCTACACTGAGTGCACTTGAATGGTCGTGCAGAAGTGTGAACAAGGGGATGTTGTTTCAAGGTGGAAGGAGATGCTACGACAAGAGTCTTGCCACACTCCAGTGTGTTTTCATTGGCTCTTATGGAGTCCTCGCTGAATGGAAGACAGACATTGGCTCTGCCTCCTGTTAAGGACTGGATCCTGCTCTCCTCTGATGGCTTCTCGTTTCTCCTCAGATCCAGACATTCCTTCACTTTATCCACTGAACATCTGGGTGTCTGGGTGGTGGCTTCAACAGCTGTTTCTGCCAACAGGAAACAAGAGAATTAGTGATATAGTCACTCAACAGAATCTACATGCAGAGGAGCAAAATAACCAAGCTCATCTTTAAACTTACAGGGGATCTTCACAATCTTTAGCTGAGTTATGTTGCTCTTGTCATAATGATTCAATAAAACACATCAGTATAATCAAACACTTACGTAAGAATATTTTTTTAAATATCGGCTACGATGAAAGAGATGCTCACCTCCATCACCTGGCTCGGCAGCTTCTTCTGAACGTGGAGAAGAAGTGAGGGGTGACAGCCCGTACTCAGGCAGCCCACAGTTTGGTTCACTGGAGCTGTTGTCAGTCTCTTCATCATCCTCACAAACATCTTCTGCTCTCCAGCTGTTTTCTTGCTTCACTGTTGTCTGTTCTGACTTCTCTTGATTTCTTCTCATTATTTGATCCTGATCTTCAGATGCCGCTGAAGTCTGTTTAGAGGCGAGCGTGGAGAGGATGGTGTCTGACATGAAGGTGAATTCACCTGAGAAACAGATAACATTCATGTTAAAGGCACCAGAGTGGTGCTATTTGTCAGGCAGGAATGCAGCACTAACAGAACCAGAGGAAATGGAGATGACTGCAACTTAAATACAAAACTGTGTGTGTGTGTGTGTGTGTGTGTGTGTGTGTGTGTGGTCTGTATCTGCTCTTTGGGTTACTTACCTATACACAACTAGTAACACACAAGTAAAACAACAAGTATGTATGTAAGTATGTATTGAGTTGATGTAAATTAATGCCGTTTTTGTTTTTTTTATCCAATTCATCGATTAATCGAAAAAATAATCGACAGATTAATCGATTATTAAAATAATCGTTAGTTGCAGCCCTACCTTTATGTAAACCGAAGCACTGAGAACTTTGTAAGTGTACAGACAGTTTATTAAAATGAGATTATAAAGACCGTTCATGTATACATGCGGGCGCCATCTTGGAAAACATTCCAGTCATGACCAGTCGAACCACGAACACCGTAATCTGTTTTTAATTAACTGTCTGTACACTTACAAAGTTCTCAATGCTTTGGTTTACATGTGCTACATGCTATTTTGAGCCTTGTTAGTGGTGTAGAAATAGCGATTTACCCTCTGCCCCGAAAGGTAGCGTTAGAAGCTAATCACCGGTTTGCGCTACCTTGTTTCAAGCTAGAGACACATTTGATTAGCATGAAAACATATCCCAGAGAACAGTTGACTCTGTGCACGTATGTTATTAACCCCTAGGTTCATTTTGCGCCAGAATTGTCCTTTTAATTGCAATAGATTAATAGTTGGGTATAAAATGGTGAGTGGGGATTGGCAAAATCCCATTCTAATGAAACCGTGAAAAAGGGGTTTTTCAGTACACCATGACTGTAATTCAGAGGAATAGAATACTAAGTTAACTGAGTCGTACTTTTAGTCAACTTTTGCCGCTCCTGTTGGTGCTGCAAAATCCTCTTCAGATCCTCAGGGTCAGAGAGAAACTGCTCAAACTCCTCGTCAAGGGAAGAAATGTCAAACATGGAGCACACCTGGAAAAGAAGAAGTGGATTTTAAACACAAACTGCTGCTCCTTCTTCCAAGATCATCCTTTGCTATGTGGATTGACATTTATAATCTGTGTTATATGTGATTGTGTAAGAATTCTAAAGTGATGCTAACAAAAAGCCATTTTGGCCCCTGCACTTCTGTGATTCTGAAACATTTTTACTCTACAAGCCATTACTACACGATGGCTGACTTAGGGTGTTTTCACACCTACCTCATTTGATCCGGATATTTGGACTTTTCAGTTTAATACAAACCAAAATTACAGGTGTGAAAACACCACCCACTACCACCGTCCAGACCAAACAGCCATACCTAGTTCCGACAAAAAGAAGTGGTATCGGTCTGGATCAAACAACCATGGTCCGGCTCATTTCTAGTGTAAAAGGTCTTTAGTGTGCTTGCATATTTACAATGTGAAACCAAAACTACCTGGATCAAATGTATACATGTAACAAAAACATGAACCTTGGTTCAGACTTTCAAGTGTGAAAAGCCCCTTAGACATAAATCACCAGCCAGCATTTAGGGAACCAGTGGATGGAAGGTCAGTTTATCTTCACCCTGCTGCCTACCTGTGAAAAACGTGGAACTGGGAGGAACTCTTCCAGTCGCTGGAAGAACTCCCACACCTGAATCTGCAGCGCTGTATCAAAACATGCTCCATACTGTACTGAGAAGACCTCCTAAGACAGGAAAAATATATATAAAAATCATGTATGAATTATGAAGAAGATGAACTCCTAAAGGCTGATTTATGCTTCTGCGTCGAATGGAAGGTGTACCCCCGCAGATCCCTCTGCGTCGCCGCGAACCCCCCTCCGAGCCCTCCGCCATAGCTCGACACGCACCTCCAAAAATGTGTAACTTTGCGTCGAGGTGACGCAGACCGCAAGGACTGTGATTGGTCAACTCGTCCTGTGTGTCGATAGTCGGTGTTTCAAGCAGCCGACTGTGGGGAGTAGCAACATGCTAGTTCACTGACAAAAGCTTTGCAAATAAACTCTTATATTTTGGTTACAATGACGGGGTTATCCGTTTGTTTATATGTCAGTAACGTTTTGAAATTAGCACTTTGCCAGGAAGCAGTACTTTGTGGGCAGTTGTGCTAAAGTTTGCTTGCTAACATAACTTAAACTGGCTGGCAGACACCTCGCAAATAACCTCAGACTTATCACCCCCTAGCGTTATGGCGGTGAAATGCACCGCGATGCAAAGCAACCCCGACGCAGAACTCTGAAAGGCTCACGACGCCGTAGGAGCGACAATAAGGAGTTGGTTGCGTCATGAACGCGCATTGTGGACTTAGCCTACGTGCTAACGCTGCTGCGGTGATAGCTCAACCAACTCCTTCTTGTCGGTTATTGGCTGGAACACTGTTTGTTATGGTTCGTGGTGCAGGTTGGCGCAGTTTGTTTTTGTTGCCGTTTGTGGAGCCTGGGCTGTCTACAGAGACAGTCTACAGTGTGTTCAGGGGACAGGCAGCTCGCAGATAGTGAGGAGATGTTTGCTGTATGTGACAAAAAATGTCGTAACCTAAAAAATGCGTGACATCACTTAGAGCACCTTTAAAAACTTATGTTTAGTAAAACTCACCTTGAAAAAATTCTCTTTTTTAGATTGGTCTTCAAGCAATGTTTGAACCAGCTCCACAAATGCTGACTTTGAAGTGTCCACCTCTCCATCTGGGTCCTGTCATAAAGCCCAGGTAAAGTTTATTTACATGCATTCATTATCAGTTTTACAATTAAATGTCTCTCCTACTTATAAAAGCTTATAAATGTCTGCATCGGATAGTAAAAAAATAACTATTTCAAGGTAAGTAGCAAAACCTAAAGACTATTGTCTGTCCTCTGGCAGAAAGATCTGTTTGACATCTAAAGCTACTGAGACATTGTGTCTTCATGTAAAACATCCTGTCATCAGCATTACCCACCTCTTCATGCTTGAGGTTTGTTGTCGTCTGTTGGAAACTGTTAAGATGATCCTGGATAGCTTTACAGTCAACCTCATCCATCGTCTTTAATAATTCAAGGATGAGCTGAAAAACACAAAATCAAAACATCATGCTTAACTTTCAAAATAATACTTTGACAACTAGACAATGGATGCATTTACTTAGGCCTTGAGAGGACCACCCATAGAAATAAAATGGATTTCATTTCTTGACTCCACTTTGACTGCTTAATAATAAAAGAACAGTAAAAGACGCCCACAAATAGTCTCAATAATACCTCCATTCACTAACCCGAGCTCTCAGTCCCAGGATCAGCTGAGTCTTCTGTTTGTAGTTCAGAAGCTCTGGGACCATCTCTGTCACCAACATGATGAATTCGGCCAGTTTGTCATACTGGTCTACATTCCGCTCCTGGGCTACCTGCCACATACAGGCTGACATCAACCTCAGTGGAGGAACCAGGAGGCGCACGGATGACAGAGGGAGATGAGGATCTAACAGTAGATGTATGCAGAGAAACAGATAAACATCAGTTATTAACCAGTCTCAAAACCTACATACTATATGCACAATAATATTATGTTCCATCTCTCGACACATTGAACAACACCCTGCTCTGAAATAAGGGGCACCCATTACAATAATTACAGTGAATATGTTAGGGCAACAATAAATTATTTTTTATCGTTGATTAAACCTTATTTTCAAAATGATTATATTATTCGTTAAGCCAATACATGTCAGAAAATAGTGAAATATGGCCATTGCAATTTCCTGGAAACTTCAAACTGTTTCTGTATTTTTGTCCCATAACAGTCCAAAATCTGAGAAGCTGGAAACTGAAAATATTTGGTGATTTGACTCAAATTATTCTCAAAACAGCAACATATTCATGTTTGTCCACATACAAGAATGTCCATAGGCTACAGATGAATGGTTCTTTCAGACTGTAAGTATGACGGACAGCTGTAATCCATTACTTTTATTTAGAAGACAATGTATATAAAAGATAATTTACTTGTCAACTAGTGCATAGTATACTTTTTATTGTTGGGTTCCTTTCTTCAGACTCGGACATACTTTGCGCGTTCCACGGAGAGCTGCGCGCTTTTATCGGTGGCGCGCATTGCATAGGCCCTGGCATACTACAATTGACGTTCCGCGTCGCCTCTGTGGAACGACGATTGATGAAGCCAGAGAGCCAATCTAACATGGAAATAATGTAGGCAGTGGCACTTCGGCCTGCTTTGCAGCTCCCGCCTTTTAGCTTTTTCTTGGCCTTAACATATCTGTCTCGCAGACATTTCCACTTTTGACGGCAGGCTAGTTCACTTCTCCCAAGCGTTTGAGCGATTTGTCGCCAGGCGTTCGACGTCGTTTGGTGGCCTCTGTACTTAGACGAGTCATATAACTGTGGGTAACGGCGGACCTCCTCGCACAACTCCTTTTCAAAACTAGCATCCATTTTGTTTTGCTTCTTCTGTTTTTTTTCATGGTGTACTACAAACCGACGTTGGTGCATGCCGCCACCTACTGTACCAGAGTATGCGAGACTTTATAAAGAGAAGAAGAAAAAGTGGGCGTTTCTTGTACACCGCGACCACGACCCAATCATAACAGTGGCCGCTGCGGCTGCATTCAGTTGCTATTGGATATATTTTTACATTTCGGCCAGATTTTGCTCTACCGCGGCCAAGCAAAACTACTAAGAACTTTGGGAAGGTTACTGACGTTATGTGTAATGTCTCTTAAATAAGTAACGTACATTATAAGTATAAGAAAAGCTAGACGCTGGACTTTTTTCAGGCTTCTTTTTGTGGCCTGTTAATATAAAATGGAAAGCCAATTGCGCCTTCTAGTGTTGTAAAGTCTGCATTGCCTGGTTGATCCGGTCTTCGTCAGCCAACCCGGAAAGAGGGCTTGCCGGGATCTGGACTGAGGCGGATGAGACCAGAAACCTTTGTTCTGTCTCGCCTCCCAAAGCGAGATTTAAAAACAAGAGCCTGTCAATGCTTCCTGCAAAATTGCGCTCGCGCTTTTGTTGGTGGGCAATCGGCGATTAATGTTTTATGAATTAGAAATTAGCCGAATTATTAGGCTTTCTAATATTTGCTTTTTCTGATCGCTACAACCCGAGGGGGACATCTGCTCGTTTTTTTTCTGTCTGCTTCTAAATGGAAATAAAACGGGGAGCTGAAAGTGGAAGCAGTCGAGGTGCGTGTAATGGAAGTAAAAATCACGTTTAATAATGATCACTGATCTCTGTGTTGTCATCAGTGAGTTGACAGTGACCTTAAATTAACTGCTTATATTCTGTATGATATCCCTGCAGTGTTTCTATATGGACCTACTTGATCCACATTGAGCTTATCACTCTAGCATCTCAAGTGATGCCTTATATCCATCACCCCACCAGAGGCTCATTGATCTGCTGGAATAGTTTGCTTTTAGTATTGACTGGAATAGTTTTTAACTATAGCTTCCTACATCAGAAATGCAATAGGCTGCTCAGTTGTACAGCATTTAACAAGATAAGAGTTTGTTTTGATGGATGCTGTTGTCAGCGCACCTGAGAGCAGCGCTGTCAGGTCATTATTTCAGGGCATTTTGCCACTATAAATCAAGTTCACTCATGCATAGTGTGCACTTGGCCAGCATGTAAAGTGTCAGGTGGATGTTGTTGACACGTTGCTTGTTGAAGTGTTGATGAATTATATGTAATGTATGAGTCAACTGTCACTGGTGTTTTGCACTTTCTTAAGTAGGCTTTGGATCAGGTTTCCTTGTCTGAACAACAAAATGCAGCTTATTTGATAAAAAGAATGCACCTGTCTCTTCCCAGACAAACTGGACAATTTTTTGACAGCAATACTGTACATGTGCTATACAGCGGATATTTGTAATTCCTTCGGCCGCAGCATAATAATCGTAGAACAAATCTGAAAACCCATTACTGCATTTGAGAGAAGCCACATTATGTAGCCATCACCCTTTATGTGAAGACCACCGAAATTAATATTTTGTTGTATTTGTTTTAGTGTGTCACATTGAAATATTTCCCTTTCACAAGTAGAGGTGGGCGAACTAAATGCAATTTTTATTTTGTGATATTGTAATCAAATTTCGGTTCAGTAGCTTTTTGGGGCTTTTGATCTTATCACACAATCTTATTTAGCAGATGGAGTTTCATTTATAAAATATTTGAGAGATTGTTAATACATAAAATAACCAGATGATCATGTCTGTTATTGCCATTACCTAATAAAAGCACTTAATTACACTGATTCAAAAGTTATATTCAAATCCAATATGGCTAATTTTCTATAAATAAGCTATAGATGGTGTGGCAAAATCATAGAATAGATACATTTATATTGTCATATTGCCTAACACATTGGCATGTTTCCTCAACTGATTGTGAAAAGACCTGTGATAAGGAATATGAACCATAAAACTGTAATGCAACCAATAGAAACTTGTGCAGGTGTTTCATGTTACCTGGTTATTGGGTTACCTGTATTGGGTTGTTTACTCCTGCTCTTGCTTTCTATCAGGTATTGGGTCATTTGAAACATTCACTGTTGCCTGTTGATGCACAGTAATCCTCTCTAACAGGCTGGGTCAAAAGGGTTTTTATTGTCAGTGGACATGAAATGTTGATACATTTTTGGTTTTCACTTTTCTTCTCTTCCTCCACTTCAGGTAATGATCTTCCAGTCCACTATCTTCGCCTCCTGGCCCCGCCCTTGCAGCTTTTATCAGCCGCAGTGTGGCAAGTAGTGCAGCAGGGACTTGTGGACCACTACGGGATGCTGGAGGAGTTTGTTACCATGGTGACAGAACTGGTCCCAGAGCTGATGAGCTACAGTCAGAGGGCTCAGCTCATCCTGGGACTCAGGGCCAGGGTCAGTAATATGATAACCGTTAATTTATACTGAGGTAACGCTTGTACTTATTTTAGATATTTGTCTCATGTTAACAAAACGTAAACGTAAAAGTTGAAGAACACATTTCAAATCTGTCAACAGTAGGCCTAGCTAATGAGTAGATTATAAGTGATGTGGGTATTCTCTCTCAGTTATGTCTGTGTTTATTCCATCCCCTATAAATCATGTTGGCAGAGTAGCAACAGGTCAAACACTGAAGAACAAGTTAAACACAGTTTAACAGTACAGAGAACTGTGTGTGTGTGTGTGTGTGTGTGTGTGTGTGTGTGTGTGTGTGTGTGTGTGTGCGTGCATGTGTGTGCGTGTGTAGCTGGTTCTGGAGATGTGTCGAGGTGAGCACCCAATGGACATGCAGACCATTCAGCCACATTTGGACAGAATTAAAGCCCCTGTCAGCACTGCCAAGGATCACCATGTAAGTAAACTGTCGCTCGCAACACACTTTACGGTGTGGAAGTTTACTGGGTCAGTTATGATTGATTGAGTCTCATGACTTAATTTCAAGAGCACACTGTTGTTTTCTTGAATTTGTGTGTGTTTATAACAGCTAACCATAAACCAGGTGGAGGAATCTGAGGTGAACTTTGTGGAGTTGGTGCATTCATTACTGGAGGATCCCTCAGAAAGAAAATATTTTTTTCAGGTGAGACAGCACTCACTCCTTAATTGTGTTTTACTTTCCTTTTTAGATGGGTGGGGATATTTCATAATGCAATGAAAATAATCTGTTGTGGATCCTAATACCAATTTGTTTCTATGAACTAAATAAATATTCTGAATGCTACCATAAATACAACATACAAACAGAACATCCGTCAGTAATCAGGCTGACTTTACTGCATCATATACTCTATTACATGCTGTACCATCAGTTCATCAGGTAGAAAAAAACAGTACAAGACATTTCACTATTCAGTCAAATGGTTTTCTCCAATCTGATTATCTCTTCGGGTGATGCCAGTTTCCTACAATAACCCATCCTTAAAGTGTGTCTGTGTGTCTGTCTGTCTGTCTGTCTGTCTGTCTGTCTGTGTCTCTCTCTCTTGCAGGAAATCTTCCCTGTATATTTTGGCTCGAAGTATGATGCTGCACTTGAGATGCTGGTGTGGGAGTTCATATCAAGACTGAAGGAGCTGCTGCCAGTTCCAGACTTCACACAGGTGCCATGTTGCTTTTAAACTCTAGCTTGGCCTGCATTATTAGCCAATTACATATTACAATGACCTTTTTCTGTAGTGATACCATCAAGGCCTTCCATAGCCACACTGCTGCTAACATTCACGCTTATGTAACGGGTCATATCCCTATTTTGTTACCTGCCCTCTGCAGTGTTGATGTGAAGCTACCTGAGGGAGGCTGTCAGGCCCGGTGTGGCCCTGTGGGAGGTCTGCACTACTTATTTTGCCTCTGCCTTTTATTCCCCCATCAGAATAAACCAAATGCTACACACCGAAGTATCACCAGGATAATTGCTCTGTCATTATTCCAAACTGAACCGCTTATTTATTTATTTTTTTGGCTATCTGTGGCACTCGGGCTCAGTGCAGGGGCTCATCTGTCTGCACCACTGACCCAGAGACAGATATAGACGAGGGTTAACTGGGTACAGGTGCAATAACACAGTGTCTCAGTGGACTGCTTCATTCTTTCTCTTTTCTCTACCAAGCAGTGGTGGAGTAGCAAAATAACAAAGTCAGATTAGTAGCAGTTACATACTATAACGTAAAATAATGCTCATTAGGCCATCACACTATTTGTTATGTGGATCCACAGCGCTGCAAGAGGTTCTAATGTGGCACTCCTCCTTTTCCTGGCAGTAACACAAGTTTATAGGAACACAAAGTGATGTATGTATGTCAAGGAAAACGCATAAACCTTCATCAATTGAATTTATTTTTCATTTTGAACTCGCTGTGAGTCATTTGGCAGTATAATGATAAATGAATGCAGGAATACTAAAGCTAGTAACCTGATCTGTTTTCTCAGTTGGCAGCTTTGCTCGGAGACGCTCCGTCATTCCTCGACGACTGTTTACAATCCTTTTTCCCGCCAGAGGACATGAAGGCTGTACTTGAACACCACAGAAACCTCGGTTATTTTGAAGAGAAAGGTACTGTTGGCCAACGGTCGTGCACTGTAATTGTATACTGTAACATTGTAGAGAGTAAGTCAACAAAATGAACAGTCAACTCTGAAACAGAAAGTGATATAACTGCCGTTTGAAAGAACATTCTGTGAAAAGTTTGTCTTCTGCAACATTTTGGAAATACCCAGACCTCATTGGACAAAATGCTGAGGATTTAGCCTTTAATGTATTGTTGTAACTTAATTTCCAATACTTCCTAAATATAAGCGGCTCCCTAAGCAAAGATTATTTACTGTAGGTTGTTTCATCACGCTGCAGAGAAAACTAAGAAAGTATTACTTTTCAAAGGTTTCAAAGAGAATACGAAGATGCACTGAGAACAACCAGTCATTGTTTGTATATTGTTTATAGTCTTTGCATTTTGCTAAATTCAACAGCTTTTCTTGTCAGTTGATTTATGTTTGAACCAAGCCGGGGTCTAATTAACCATATTTGTTCCTTATTGTAGATCCTAGATTATTACCGATGGATGACTGCATCCTCTCCTCCCTGTCTCTGCCTCCTGGGACCAAACCTGTCATCAACACCACCTCTTGCTCACCTGCTCTCAAAGATTCAAACCCTCTAGAGCACAAAGGACGTCTCGACGCTCCCTTCAACACAAGCAGCCTGGAGAGGGCGAGCAGGAGGACCTCTGAGACAGTTAGACAAAGACTAAATGAGACAAGAGACTCGGGCGGCTGGCAGCTGCAGGTTAGAGGCGGGAACGTTTCACAGGAGAGGACAGTGCAAAGCTCAGTTAGTGCCCGACCATGTGATGAAACCATAGACCTCACTACGTCTGAGACTGCAGACATAAATTCAGCAGCCAACGACAACAGCCAAAGCTTGCGAGGAGGACGGGTTCTCAGGAAGAGGAAGCTGAGCGGAGGCGTAGACATTCCCACAAAGCAGCCTTTGGAGGCGACCGCTTACCTGTACGATAACCAAAAATGTTTTTTTTGTTTTTTTTAAACACAAAGACATGGCAGTGGGGTTTCCTATTGGTTTATTGGGCAGGCATCACTTTTGTTTTATTTTCATCACTCGTGGTTCCATTTGCTTTTCATCCACATTAGCAGCACGGCTCTAAAGATGGCAGTGTCGTTCTGTTAGTCCACTACCTTAGATTGAAATATCTCAACAACCATTTCATGGATTGGCACAAATGATTTGGTACAGTTACAGTTACAATACTTTGGTCTCTGCACAAAACCTGCACAACTAAAACATTCCCATCAGCCTCAGCTGTACTTTGTGTTTCGAGCTATTTAGCAAATGTTAGCATGCCAACATGCTAAACTGTGATCACGAACAAAGTAAACATTATACCTACTAACATCAGTATGTTAGCATTGTCATTGTGAGCATGTTAGGGTGCTGATGTTAGCATTTAGCTCAGAGCACTGCTGTGCCAAAGTAGACTCTGTCTTATTGAATATCTGACGCGGTTCATGTGTGTTCCCCCATATACTTCTTGTCATTTTAATCTTCTCATTCTTTCCATCTCTTTTCATTGGGCATTTGTGGCTGAATTATGCTCAGATCCACATTTTTGGAATCACAAAGTGAGAGACACCACTTTGATAGGATTAGAGAAAATCTGTCAAATCTGATCCTTTTAGTGTTTTTCCACCTTTACAGGGATTCGTCAGTGGATGATGAAAATTCAGCTGAATCCCCTCTAATCTCAATATGGGGAGAATATACAGGTTTGTACAGCTTATGTACAGTGGACGGGTGGGTATACGAGTCTAAGCCTCGGCCTTTGACTAACTTCCCTTGTTTCATTTAAGACACTCAGGAAGGTTCTTTCCCAGTTGTGACGGACACAAAAGTTCCCTGGTCGGACGAGGAGACGCTCACTCTGCTCGACATCTGGGGGAAGGACTCTGTGCAGCGGGCTTTGAAGGGCTGCTTGAAAAACCGTCACATATTCACGCAGATCGCTCAGAAGATGGCAGAGAGAGGCTACATGAGAACGGTGGAACAGTGCCAGACCAGGATCAAACGACTGAAGAAATGCTTTCGCAAGAAAAACAAGTGGGTGTTAAATGAGCTTTTGTGCTTTCTCTCTGCTCGTCTTTCTGTCCAATCCTTTCAATTGGTCAGACTTTCCCTGCTTAGATGTCATAGCTATGATTTGTGAAACAAAAAGGGGAATGAGCAATTGAAGCAAAATGCCTGTTTGCCTTTCTCCCTTTTCTAACACCAGAGGGAACTCCAGGCTGGAGTATAAATTTTACGAGCAGCTGAAGCGGGTGCTCGGCTCCTCCGCTCCCTCAAATCTTCCTGAGGTCACCTATGATGTCGAAGAGGTCATGGGTGACGACGAGTCCCCAGACGGCGAGGAGGACTTGCAGTTTCTTGGCCATACGAGCCGACCGGAAATCGGTACAAAGTCACTTTTTTTTTCATACGGTTTAGAGCTGCAACAGAAAAAAAGTGAAAAACGCCTGCTATTATTTCCCACAGCCCAAAGTCATGTATTTATGATTGTTCAGTCCAAACCTTAAATAGAATCAGTTTACTATCAAATATGACAAAGAAAAGCATCAAAACTTCACATTTATGAAGCTGCAACCAGAAAATGTTCTGCATTTTTGCTTAGAATTAAGAAATAATATGATTTTTTTTTTTTGTCGTTCCTTTCTGTCGATGAATTGACTAATTGTTGCAGCTCTAGTTTAGTTTATTTGATTAAAAATTTAAAATCTGTTATTTTGTCTTTATATCCATATGTGCTTCCCAAAGCTCAAAGATAAACAGCTATAATATACGGTTATGCTAAAAGGACAAATTCCAGTGAAATGATCACACTTGAAACAATGTGATTTTATATTTCTATGGAAGGCACTAGAAGTGTTCCGTGGACCGACTTTGAGACGTTGGCCCTCATCTACTTGTGGGGTGAAGACGAGATGCAACAGGAGCTGAGAGGAATGCATAGAACCGGACACATTTTCTCCATCATATCCAACAAGATGGCCGCCCAGGGCTTCTCCCGAACACCAGAGCAGTGCCAAACAAGACTGAAAAGGCTGAAATCAAATTTCAGGCAATGCTACCAAAACAAGTATGTATACTCACAGCAAGAAAGAGAAGGAAGA
The DNA here is from genome assembly GCF_031162955.1 of Sander vitreus. Classification (NCBI taxonomy): domain Eukaryota; kingdom Metazoa; phylum Chordata; class Actinopteri; order Perciformes; family Percidae; genus Sander; species Sander vitreus. The sequence continues at coordinate 12,293,901 of NC_135877.1, forward strand.
AAAAAAAAGGAAACATTTTGCGATTTTTGTTCATTGTATATGTCTGCTCTCTTCTTATCCCTTGATGTAGCCTGAAGGGACAGGAGCAAGTTGAGTGCAAGTTTTACCACGAACTGGGAAGCATTTTAGTGAAGGACTTCCTTTCAGCGCCGCAGCTGGAGGAAATCCCAGGGGAGCCTGAAGACAACGACCCGTCCGTCTCCCATCAGACTATCGGTAAACTCTAATGTTCTCTACTGACATTGACAGGCGTGGGAAGCAAAGGCGTAACTTTGGGTTCAACATGGGGGGGTGTTGAGATCTCCACCTATCTTGCGAGGCCGTTTGTTTCATCATTGAACACATTCTAAATGGGGCTTCTTGGGGTCCTTGTGGGGTTTTGTTTTTAATGTGTTTTTATTCATTAATTGTTTTGTTATGTTGTGTGTCGTTAAGGCAAAAGGAAAAGAACAGTAGCAATCTTCAACAAGTATAATTCTGTCAAGCAAAACAAAACATATTTTAGATGATAAATGCTACATTGTCAGGTCATCAGACCAAAAATATTTTAACACCAAATGGATTGTCATTATAATTATAATCATCACTTTTAATGATTCAATGGAACTTTAATGGCATGTACTGTCTACTTAAATTCATCTTTACTGTTCCAAAACTTTGCAGCTCAACATCATGGGATATTCAGAACAAACGTACAACCAGAGAGTAGTGTGGCTAATACAAAACAAAATAGTCAAATGTAATATCAACAACGGTAGTACTTAAGTGACCAATAAATAGATGATGGCAGAATTGACTCAACGAAGTTATTAAATAAAGTGTTTTCTTTTCTGTTTGTGTCTCTTCAGAGTCTGCTGTGGGCGTTCAGGAAGACAGGAGGAAAGTCCCCTGGTCGGACAAAGAGACCATCATCCTTCTGGAGATCTGGGGAGACCCACAGGTAGGGGACAATATTATAATGAACATAGTTTATGCCTTTAACTTTCCGGATAATCAGGCGGAACTGCTATCTCACTTCACTTCATCCATCCCTTCATTATTTGAATTGCGGAAAAGAAATCCTAGATATGGAGCAGCAATGTAGAGGTCTAATCTTAACCTTAGGTCATGTAGGATGCTTTTTCTTCCGTTCAAGAGCAAAGTAAAACTCTTTGAGTGTCTCTAGCAACAGAGAGCTCCAGGAGCACAAAGACCTCCAGTCTACAGGATGGATACCCGACCCGAGCCCAACGGGACCCGACGGTACCCGACAGGCCGGGTTCGGACAGATATTTAGAAATGATGTTCGGGTTTGGGTCGGGCTCGGTCACATCAGCGCAATGCGATTGGGCCTCTTGTGCGCGCCTGTGTTAACGTGCGCTTGTTGCCCCGTGTGCGCCGATCTGTTGAACTCTCCGAATGCCTTCCTACAGTTGCTTAATAAAAGCGGGCTTTCCACACAAACAAACGTACATGTGTCATTATTATGAGAAAAAAATTAGATTTAACTGTGTTGGGCTCGGGTCGGGCTCGGACATAAATATCTTAATGCCTGTCGGGTCCGGGTCAGGTTCGGTTACTGCTCTGTCAGATGCGGGCCGGGCTCGGACAGAAAAATGTGGCCCGGTCCGCACTCTACTCCAGTCATAGCTGAGTCTGAGGCGACAAAGACAATAACATGTTTTTAAAAAAACAAAAGAGAAATGTATCCAATCCGTGTGCATGATATCCTCATCAGTCTGATTGTTAAATGTATTTCTAAATATTGTTTTTTTTTTAAATGCCACTTTTACTAAGAATTTCCCCTACATTTAGGTCCAGCAGAGCATGAGACGCTACCCACACAACGGTCACATTTTCACCGAAATATCAGAGAAACTGGGCGCCAACGGCTTCTCCCGCAGCGCAGAGCAGTGCCACACCCGGATCAAGCGGCTGAAAGCCAACTATCGGCAGTGTCAGGAAAACATGAGGTAAACGTTGCACATGAATATTCATTTTGTATACTGTGCCGTTGGCAGGACATGTGTGTTAATACAGCTCCCTTTACCGCCTGTAGCTCATCCGGGACTGACCGAGTTGACTTTAAATTCTATGATCTGCTGGAACAAATCCTGGACAAGCAGCCATCAACATCTTCCACCGTGGTAACAGACTCCATTGAAATATCAGAAGACTCCAATGGTGAATCAGTGACTGAGACAGGTAAAGAAAATCCCCTCCTCAACTCCGTGCTGTGGATAGTAGGGCAGCATTACTCGAGATTACACTTTTTGGTTGACTGTGGGTACACTCGTACAGTTTTACACCAGTGGTATGGACATATGTAGTGTTTCAAATGTTAATGTACAAAAAACTAGCAAAGCATTTCCCGCAGAAAATGTGTACGCTACCATGCTTTAGCAAGATTTTAGCATGGCATTCACGCTCTTATGAGGTTGTTCTGGTGTCTCAGAACTATTTGGGTGCTTGGCCTTCACTTTACTTACTACTTTACAATTCTTCAGGTGTCACATATTAATGGTGTGATGTTTTATATTTAGTGCATTAACATTGAAATTCAATTTGTACAATAGAATAATGGTTATAAAAGTTCAAATCAAATGGAGGCGAGCCCCAAATGCATTCAGGGACTCAGATATAATATGTAATACGTGTACAGTTATCATAATGAGCTTCTATATGGTTAGTCAGGTGCAAAACCGAGCATTTCATTTTAAAGCTTGTGCTGTATTGTATGTAAGGGCTGAAGTATAAATACAGAGAAGGAGAACTAGGCTTTAAAAGCTTCAATACAACATATAACTCAAGTCATAATTATGGGCTGATGTGCATTTGATAGTGAACATTTTGAATTATAAATGGAATTTGTACTTAGACATGCCGAGTGATAAATACTACTGTATGGGCGTTAAACTTGTTCTGAATGCGTGATAATTACAGGCATAATGGTAAATGCTAAAACGTAGCGTAACGGAAGTACTGTTACACAGCAGGATCTCTCTAAAGTTAGCTGACATTAGCCACCATAAGCTACTGCTCATACCAGACCCAGAGAGGCTGTAGCCCCAAAATGTTTTAAGCTAAAAAAAAAAGGTTTGTTTTATTGCTCATTTGTGTAACTTTACATTTGTAAGAGAACATTATTTGTATTATTCCTTCTTTCAAAAGAAACCTAGTCTTGCTTTTTATGTATTCTCAACTCAAAATAACTCACTAACTGTACTGTACGATTTTTCAAGAGCAGGAAGAAACAAGAATCATCATAGCAACAACTACAGTATATTTTTATGCTTTACAAAGACAAATCAAAAAGTTCTTGGCTGTTACTTGTAAAATTGTGCATTCATACCAGAACTGGTACAGACAGTGACAAGTGCTGTGTTTCCACTGTAAGATGGAGAAATCAGCATGTCAACAGAAAAAGCAGCACCTAGCTCGTGGTCCGACGAAGAGACCCTGGCGCTTATCGAGATCTGGGGCGACGAAGACGTTCAGAGGGCACTGAGGGGTTTTGTCCATAACGGACACGTTTACGCCGACATTTCGGAGAGAATGCGCACTCTCGGCTACTCGAAGACCTCGGAGCAGTGCCGCTGGAAAGTCAAGTCACTGAGGAACAACTTCCGACAGTGTTACGACAGGAAGAAGTGAGAACAATCTTTCTGTCTGTTCGCCTCTTTATCCGTTTGCAAATATAATCCAGTATGACTCTAATGGTTTACATGTACGTCTTTTCACGCCTTCTAGGTGTGGAAGAAGAGTAGATTATAGATTTTATCACCAGCTGGAACAAATACTGGGACATGAGGCAGTTTCTATTGATGAGTATGACGAAAGAGAAGAGCAAGCAGACCAGGATCCAGGTACAGTCGTCGTCATTCATTCACACAACAGTACTGTGTTCCCACAACATCCAGTCAGTCTTTCTAACTGCCGCGTCCACCTGGAATAGGTGCAGATGGTGTGAACGCAGCATGGACGGAACAGGAGACGGTCGCTCTCGTTGAGGTGTGGGCTGCAGACGACGTGCAGGACAGCCTGAAAACCTGTGTCCGCAACGGGCACATATTCGCCGACATATCGGAGAAAATGGCTGCCATGGGATACTTGAGGACGACGGAGCAGTGCCACTCCCGGATCAAAAGGTTGAAGAAGAGTTACAGGCGTTACTGCAACAACCGGAGGTAAATAAGATGTCTGAGTGATTGTTTTTAAAGGGCTCATATTATGCTTTTTGGCTTTTTCCCTTTCCTTTATTGTGTTATATATCTTTTTTGTGCATGTTTACAAAGTGAAAAAAGCCCAAAGTCCACCCTGAAGGGAGTTACCATCTCCCACAGAAAACACTGTTCACGAACTGGTCGATACAGCTCTATTGTAGTCCAGTCTTTACTTCCGTGACTTTGCGTCACTTTGTAACTAAAGTTAGTGTGGCACGCCGTCAAACCAAGCTAGTTAGAGTGGAGCCCCGAAGAGTTCAGATAGTTGTATCGCCATGTCCAGGAGACAGTGCAGAATTAAAACGTTACGTATGAAAGATTCATTTGTTAACATTTAAATAACTTACCACTCTGAAACGTCTTGCTCCAGTCTAGGTTGCGAAGCTTGTCGGGTTGTTCTGCCTGTGTTTCGGGATCAGACTCGGGTTCGAATACGTTGAGGTTATCGGCTGAAGCGGGTTTGCTTTGGATCACGCTAGCAGGCTTGTCAGGGCCTGCCCTACTCTGCTTCTGAATGGCTAGTAGTCTTAGACTTAGCTAGCTACTGCGCATGTGCGACTCCCGACAAAGATGGGATAGAAGTGCGATGCCTCACTCGGTAGCAGAAACAGAGAGCTCAACACACAAAAGAGGGGTTGCAGCAATGTGCAGTACAACAAAAATATGGTGTTTTTTGAAATGTAAAACATGTAAACATACAAACAACAATACAAGCATGAACCTGAAAATTAGCATAATATGAGGTCTGTAAGACATTAATGTTTGTTTTTAATACATTATTGTTTCAAATATTAGTGAAACAAATTAGCTCCGTTGGTCCTCAGAAAAATGGCAGTTGAAACCTTTTTTAAGGCCACCATTTCCACCCCAGCACACTGTTTCCCAGCTTGCATTTGATTTTCGTTTTGCAGAAGTGGAGGACGGCCCGCTGTGTTTCGATACTTCACCCTGCTGGCTCCGGTGCTCGGGGACTCTGTGTATGCTGATGTGGACAGTACTGCTGCTGACACCGCCTCGCAAACCCTTATGGACCTGAAGGAGCCTGACATGTGTAGGTTCAAATATGAGCAAATCAATTTGTGTCATCACACCTTTGCATAAGTGTACAACGTGTTATTGTGCAGATATTGTATACATTTAAAAAAATTAAAGCTTTAGTGGGTAACTATTTTATATTAATGAATGTCCGTTACATTCAAGCCATTGCCAAATGAGTCGATACAAAGCTTATTAAGACGGCTCCAACGTCAGCTCTACAAAACTGTATTTCTCAGTATGGCTATGTTTAGAAAATTGTGTAGTCCGGCGACTTTCGCACGCAGAAAATCGAGCAAAGATAATGACCTCTTCTGAAAAGTCCATCATGTTTTTTTAATCCTCTGTGTCCTTGGCTACTAGCAACTGTGTGGAGGAGGGATGTGGGTGGTGCGCGATCACGGAAGGCTTGTATCATGTGGATGTGCCGACAGTTTTGTTGTCATTACTTAGAATTCCTCATGGGGACGACAGAAATGTAGGCACTATAGCTTTAAAACCCAATAATAAATGTGTTGTTCCTCCACTCAGACGAGCAGCCGTCAGCCAGCCACCTCCTGGCCGACCTGAGCAAGAAGACGCCCTGGTCGGACCAGGAGACCCGCACGCTTCTGGAGATCTGGGGTGAAGACAACGTCCAGCTCACCCTGAGGGGCTGCCTGAAGAACCGCCACGTGTTTGAGTACATCTCTGAGAAGATGAGTGACGAGGGATTCATGAGGACCTCTGAGCAGTGCTACACCCGCATTAAGCGCCTTAAACATGGATTCCTCCATGAAAAGTCAGTGATGACAAAAACTATTGATTCTTTTTCTTCCAAACGCATTCATGTTTAATTGTCATGGAAAACATTTGGGATTAGCGTTTCTGGCTAATAACTGTCATGTTTTTTCACCTTAAAATTCAGGGAGGAATATAAATTCTTCAGTGAGATGGATGAAATTTTCAGGAGGGAGCTGAAAGTGGACGGCTCCGTCGCAGACACGTCAGTCACAGATGAGCCGGATGACTGCACTCAAACGAAAGGTGAAACGTACAGAAAATGCACATCTTCCTAAATATGAAGTGACACCATTGGACGCCATAAACACTGGATCAATCTAACTAGAATACATAATAATGTGGCAGCAGCAGTGACAGCGGTCTCATGTGAGCGATATGGCAGCGAAAGAGGCAGGCTTCGCTTCATTTATTTAGTTTTTATAATGAAAAGTTAAATTATACCAGAACATAAGACAAAATAAATTAGGTTCCGGACCAAATTCAAACACATGACAGATACAGTTTCATATACATATACCAGAAGAAGTTAAGAAAAGGACCCAATATTAAAAAAAACTACAAAATAAGAGCTTCTACTGCCGAAAAACAAATCCTTTTGATAGTAGAAGCCATCTCCGATAACTGTCTTGAATTAGAGGGAAATATCCAGTAAAAATCCCCCTTCTTATTTATGTTGTAGTCAGCTTTTTTTATATTCCACGTTATATTCCAAACGTCAGTCATTTTTTATCGCATTCTTTTTTTTACATGTGCTTCTTATCCTGTGTCCTGTAAATAAGTTGAAGGAAAAGTGATAGCAAATATATATATATATATATATATATATGTGTATGTATGTGAGCAAATCTTTAATTCTATCTAATGTTTTTACTAATCTGTATGCCAAGATAATACACGTTTTTTTACCAATACGGTAGATCTATACAATTGACTGTATACATTTTCTCATTATTAGTAATTATGCTATACATTGTGAAGATTTAATATTTTCTTCCACTCTGTTAGATGCCTCGGGTACCCAGTGGGTGGCTGACAGCTCGAAGCTGGTCTGGAGCGACGGGGAGACCGAGGCCCTCCTGGACATATGGGGGAGCGAGGCCATCCAGGAGACCTTGAAGGGATGCACCAAGAACAAACACATCTTCATCCAGATCTCTGAGGTCATGGCCAACCAGGGCTACATGCGCACTCCTGAACAGTGTCAGACCAGAATAAAGAGGCTGAGGGCCAATTTCCGACACTTCTTAGAAGGCAGAAAGTAAGCACCTTTGTTCAGTGCTGGGGGGTGGGGGGGTGTGGTTAGATCATGCTGCAGGTCTAAACATCAAGTTACAGTTTTATCCTCTCAGCATGTTTCAAACCGCAGAACGTTCCACTGCGCTGTTGTACACATTCATTTGAGGCACTACTTTTCACTTTATAACAAGCTCTGATTTTCTGTTTCCAGAGGAGACAAACACGAATGCAAGTTCTTTGACCAGTTGGTGCAGATATTTGGCAGCAAGTATGTAACAAACTCCGACCCCCTAGCCGAGGATACAGCCGATGGCGTAGGTAAGAATTGCTTCACTGTTGTCCATCATGTTAGTGTCATGCAGTGGCTATATCAACTGGATAATGCTTGTGGTAACCAGTGAGCTATGACAGATTTACTTTATATTTATTCTCAGTCTCATGTTCTGTCATGTAAATAACATGAAGATACATCGATTATCTCCAGTCTAATTCCTTTTTCAAAAGGTAAAAGTCATCTCACAGCTACTCTGAGGAGGGTTTATATTATATATTTTTATTTATAATGTCAGATATGTTATATTTTCAACAACATTAAACGCTCACTAATTAACACGTTATTTGAGTTTTTGTACAGATTAAACAAATGAGATATGTCATGTTAATTAGTGAAATGTAGAGGTGCTGGTAGGTGGGCTAGCTGTTTCCCCTCTGTTTTAGGCTAAGCTAACTGACGGCTGGCTCCAGCTACACAGTTAGTATTCAAACTGGAGAAATTGATCTTCTCATCTAATTCTCGTCAAGAAAGCAAATGAGTGTATTTCTCAAAATGTCATCCAAAGATCATTAACTCCATTACCAAACCAACTAATTTAAATTCCTAGTAGCTTGTAGGGCTGTACCGAATAGTTTAAAGCTTCATTCTTAACGTTTAAAATTCTAAATCAACATTTGAATGCATGTCTATTCTTTCTGTTTAAACTCAGTTTTTGCACAATTGCAGAAAAAGAATATTATTAGTATTACTATTTGTTGAATTAGATTCCAGTGGTAGAATTGTTACCGACTTGTGTGATCCAAACATTTCCAATAACTCCAAAACGTTATAAAGTCCAAAAGTCAAAATGTATTGGAAAAAAAGATTAAATGTAATTTCTAAAATTCCCAAAATTTCAATACATATTTGTTTGCATTTAGCCTTTCGAAAACAATTAGTTTGCTCTCCCGCTTGCTGCACACAAAGAGAGGTACGCACCTGTATTAACGGGGCAGTCTAGCAGCAATCTAATGGCACCATAAATAACATTTTTATAACCAAATTGAGGATTGTGTACAATGATTTTTTTTTTTTTTTTTTACGGTGATGACGTCATAAAATATGGCAGACAAGCTTCAATCGAAACCTTTTGAATGTTAGTAGCTTGTAAGTCCTATTCAGAATTTAATATCTAAAATTGACTTTGTCTGATCCAGAGAACTGAAACTGTCCCTCATCGTAGAGTCCAATCACGAGGAGGACGCAGCAGCTGCATATTGACTGAGGAACAGCAAGACAGGAAAAAACCAGGACTCTCAAACAGCTGTGTGTAAAGTTGTTTACAGATGACGTACTTTTACATTCTTCAAACACACAGGCTGTAGTTGTGTGTGTGTGTGTGTGTGTGTGTGTGTGTGTGTGTGTGTGTGTGTGTGTGTGTGTCCTTCCGTTATTTACAATAGAGCCATGTCACTAAAACCAGGAAGCTCAGGGCTCAAGGGACAAAAATGAATCTCTGATCTTGACCTGGTGGGAGTCTAGAAAACATGTTTTTTTGCTAGTATTTAATTATTTTGTACTTGAACTAAGAGTGAGTAAATCAAAGCACATGCAAAAATAAATACACGCAAGGCCTCGATTACTGTAACCACAGCGTACATTTGTTTTTTGTCTTACTTCAGGTCTCACTTCTTAAATGTTTTGTCTTTGTACTTTGTTTACAATGTTTGAAGTGGTGAAAGTTGAATTCATAAAGCTAATCCTTATTTTTTACATGGTATAAGTTGATCTTGTCCAGAATTTAATTTATTTAAATTATTGTTTACGTATGTATTACAAAGTTTTACAATTTACCCTAAATATGTTACACTCCAAACGTTATTGAAGCACATTTTTTCCACAAACATGTCGAGGTTTTGTCAAACCCATTAAAAGAAACTTTAAATGTTTAAATGATTGATTCTTGTCTTTATTTTTTGTTGCGTGAAAAGTTCATCCTCAAGTCTTTAAGATTGTGACTGAACACTAAACTATAATAGAAACAAAAAAGGGGCAGCTGTAGCGGTCGGTTCAAGTCCCCGTTACGGGCCAAGTATAGTGTGTGGACTGGCAGCTGGAGAGGTGCCAGTTCGCATCCTGGGCACTGCCAAGGTGCCCTTGATCGAGGCACCACCCAAACTATTCCAGAGGGGTTTGCGAAAGATACATTTCAACTGCCAATTACATAACTGTACATATCTTGTGGACAAATACTTTTAACTCCACTACATTTATAGCTGTAATTACTAGATTCACTACAGGTTAAATTTTTACATTTAATACATATGATCCTCTAAAAACAAAAATGGTGATAACATCATACGAAAAAGGACCCAAAAGTACATAACATATTCAAAATTACCTCCATCTCAACTAACAAAATGTATATATAAACATAAACATTCTGGAGACTGTCATTTAAAACTACTTTTTCCTAAACCCATAGCCACAATTGTGGGATAAATGTGAATATCACAATGTAGTGTAACAGTAGCACATGTAATGCAGACTCTTAAGTCTGCAAACTGACTCAGTAATATCGGTTTTACAGCAATATCTACAGTTGCTGCCATTAGCCACTGTAAGCCACCAATTATAACAGACCAAGTGAGGCTGTAGCAGCAAAACCTCTGAAGAATGTTTTGTTACAACACGTTACTACTCTCACTTTCAGGCTATAGTGCACAGTTTCTGTCTCCTCCATGAGGAATTCTAAGTAATGACAACAACACTGTCGACGCATCCACATAATACAAGCCTTACGTGATTGCGCACGCGCCCCCACCCCTTCCCCACGCAGTTGCTAGTAGCCACGGAGGATTAAAAAAAACATGATGGACTCTTCAGAAGAGGTAATTATCTTCACTTGCATTTCTGCGCGCAAAAGTCACCAGACACTACAATCTTCTGAACATAGCCATACTGAGAAATACTGAAAGAGTTGTGTGGAGCTGATAGTCTTAAATAGCTTTGTAGCAACTCATTTGGCAATGTCTTAAATGTAATGGACGCCCATTAATATCAAAAAGTTAGGCACTAAAGCTTACCTTAAGTAAAACATTTGAAATAAGGACTTTAACTTGCAATTGCGTAGTTTTACATTGTTTACTATTTTTACTTAAACCTGCAACAACTGATTTTGTTTTGGCCACTTGCGGGCAGCGGAAACAAGTTGTGAACACAGCATTGACATTTTTTAAGTTGATAAAGCAAACCATTGATTATCTACGCATGTTTTGATTCAAGTGGTGAATGTACGACCAATATTCACTATCGTTTTATCTGTGTTTTTGGTCTACCAATTCCTGAGGGAAATATCTGGCTCATTAGCTGCTCAATGCTCCGCTAGGTTCACCAGGTAGTTGCTAACTTAGTCCTCTGCCATTTGGTGCTGAGCAGGTAGTGTACAGTGGGTTTTTGGAGTTGTTTCGGAGAGTGAACCAAAAACAGGAAAGTTTCGGGCTGGACAGCTAAACAATGATCTGAAACTCACTTTAAAGCTCTAAAACCATGTGATAATTCTCTGTAGGTTTATGACTGTGAGCAAACGGTTTCACATTATTTGATACATATCATTATAAAAGTATCGATTATAGCCGCTTTAAGGGTCTGAGATCTTGAAACTAAATGTGTAGAAAAGTACGCACAAAAAAGTGTTCTCTTATATTGTGTTACAAGCCCACAGTGATGAAGTCCATACTATCCCTCTCACCCACACAGTCGAATGACGATTTACTGCTGATTACATTAACTGCAGTCAGCCAGCGCTTCCTGCTCTGCCTACTGTAGGCTATATTAGGTTAGTTCTGCAATGATGGGAAATCAGAGGGGGATTGCTAGGCGACGTCTTCTAAACATGCCATGGTTTCCCATCACAAGACCATAAAGTTGACATTGTGTTATTTTGTTGAGACGTGACAAACACTCCCATTCTGTAACCATAGTCACTGTATTGGACAATGAAGCAGGAAGGTACAAGCTTTTCTGATGGTCTGTCTGCCACTTTGGCAGATTGAAATATCTCAACTATTAGATGCATTGCCATTTTGAACATTGACATTGACATTCGTGGTCCCCTGAGGATGAATCCGGATGACTTTGGTGATCCCCTGACCTTTCCTCATCTCCTAACTTTTGATTTTGACATTTGGCATTACTTTTGCAAGTGTTTTATCATAAACCAAAGTATTGGACAAATTCCAGTTTTGACCTGATGGCGCTATGACAATTCAGAGTATCTGTTCTCGCAACTGACACAGACATTCCCATCCATACAGCCACACCAGCAAGAGACTTTAGCTCACAAATAGTTGTGCATTATTAAAGTCAACCAGTTTTTTTTCAAAAACACTCAAAACATGGTGTCCCAATCCCCAAAGACATGACGGTGGGGTTGTTGGCATCAACCAACACAGCACCAGTGGGTACCAGCGGTGAACCTTCCTCTAACAGGATCATGGACACATGCATTGAACCTGGCGTTGTACATGAAGCGGGTCAAACTCTTCCTGCAGCCTTCTCACTCTCCTCCACTTGTACTGTCTTCTATGTCTAAGACTACAGCGCCATCACTGCCGCTTTCTTTTGCCTCCCTGTCTTTCCCGTTTTCCTCCTCTGTTTGGTTGTTAGTGTCCTTTCTGATGAACACCACTGGAACCATTTCCTCTCCAATGGTACTGTTCTTCCAAACGTACACACATATATCGTGAATTATCTGAGTACACAAGGAAAACATATTGCCTTGTGTTAGTTGGTTCATATTTGAACAAAAATGTTATTTCTGTCTAAATTTACCATCATGTCTTGGTCCTTACCCAATACCCAAGCTTTAACAAAGTGGCCACTATACACAATATAAAGAAGAGAACGGGAACACCAGTGAAGTGGATCTGAATAAATAAGGAAATAATGACATTTTTAAGGGCATCTGATATGATGTATCTACTAAATCTTATTTAATCTTTAAATCTTTTCTATGGTGGCCCAAAGACAAAAAAAATTAAATAAATGAAGACAAAAAACTATGGTGGACAAATCACATTATTGAAATACAAAATACATCATCAGAGAAACACAATGGCATTTCAGAAAACACAACTTTTTAATTGCGACATTTGAGGAAAACAATTTGTTTTTTTATTTGACCGTCCATGTGAGATAATTAGGCTAAAGAAAGGAAAGAAGTAGGACGGTCTCATGCCATTTTATTTACTGTGATGTAAGAGGAATACACTGTGTCTTTAATGCGTGTGCAAACAAGTGAAATAACCTGATTTGAATGTAATACTCTTTACCCAAGATGTCATGGCGACCCAAAACGTGGAGGTAGTTGCTGTAAACATGCTAGTTCATGTTTACAGCATTCAACTATACAGGTGAGGTGGGATATGCCTACCTGATTCTCTTTTTCCCAAAACCCAACAGATAGAAGCATATTCATAAACAGGACACTGGCTGCAACAATTGACTTAAGAGAAACAAGAGGAGGGAAAGACGGTTCAAGTTTTAAGTTTTTTTTCCGAGGGGGAATATCTTACACACAGACATCCACATACCACTCTTGCATAGAAGCCATTTCTTCTCCAGAATTCCTGCAGCAGCAAGATACAGACCATCAGACTGAAGCCCGACCAGAAATACACCAATCTGGCCCAAATTTCCAGCCTGGAATCTACAAGATCCTACAAGAACAAACCTCACAATCACATCAACATGGACAGAGCACAACAAAGTGACTAGGGCTGGGTATTAAATCTCAGTCAGTACCGAAAGCTGCAATCAAATGTCTTTCATCAGATTCATAGTCTTGTTTACATACAGTATTTTTGATCAGATAATTCCTGATAAAAAAACAAACAAAAAAAACAACTGTTATGCAGATAATACACATTCCTATATTTCAGTTTAACCAGATTTGCATCAATTTCCAGTTTCATATTTCAGACGACGCACCTTTTTATTTGAGGTGTTACCGTCATCATGTCACATGGTTACATATTGTTTTTAGGAGTGATTTTAAGATCTTACTGATTTCTTTTAGGGCACACTGTGACTTTTATTCATTTAGATACATATAAGTCCATATTTGCTTCATTAGATTATCCAATATTGCTCGCGCTTGTTACAACCATAGACAGTATACAACCAAGACCAAAGGAGACTGAATTTGCCATTTTTTATTCTGTAAAGTACAGAATATATAGAAATGACTTGTGTTATTATCACCTGTCAGTCTCACCTTGCCGTTCCCACATTCAAAGCTCTGGCTGTCCAGAAGGTAAGAAGTAACAGTACACACCAGATCTGGAAAGCAACAGTGGCTTTACTGCACAGCTGCAAATTTCACTCACATGTAAGTATACTGTACTTAAGTATGATTTTGAGGTGTTTGTACTTTACTTGGGTATTCCACATTCATGCTACTTTAGAGAGAAATATTGTACCTTTTACTCCTACAACCACCTGGCAGCTACTATTTACTTGGCAGATTTGAGATTGTTTATACAAAACATATGATCAGTATTGATTAAAGTAATATTGCTACTTTTACTTAAGTAGCTAAAGGATTTGAATACATCCCCCCACCACTGAAGACAATTGAACACATGTATTTCTGATAATAATTATTAGACTATAACATGCAAAGCAAATATAAGTGAGCAGTCTGTCTATCTATCTATCTATCTATCTATCTATCTATCTATCTATCTATCTATCTGTCTATCCATCCATCCGTCCATCCATCCATCCGTCCATCCATCCAATAGTAAAATGAATACTTAATGCATATAATATCACCATCACGGTTGCAGTCCACAGGATGGCATTTGGTTTTCTGAAGAATCTGTTGTTACCCGTCTCAGCTGCCATATCGTCACAATTTCCTTCTCCAACTGCTTCAGGAGGAAAAGGACCACAGAGTGACCCTGGACAGATGTTTTGTTATGAGAAAAGAGAAGAGGAGGGAAGCGGCATCTCTGACCATCAACATTCCACCTCTGTATGGAGCGTGAGTAATGCCACAACAGGTCCTCCTGCACTCTGCCAAGAAAGGTCTTAACTGTTGAATGCATGTATTTATGAAAAAAAGGTCATCAAGACTCTTAGTAGAATGGGGTGGGGCTTATGTTTGACTTTGTAAAAATGCAAAACCCTGAAAAAGGTGAACAAACTACATAGTCGTGACATGAATCTTTGAAGTGAAATTAACTAACTGACTACAATCAGCAAAAGATGAATCATTTTCACCTCTACTCTGATCTGACACCGCTAAAGTTCAGTTAAAGATCATGGTTTGGGTTACGATAGCTCGTTGGTTAAAGTTAGAAACCCATCATCTTCATAATTAAGAAAAACACCTACGTTGTTAAGGTTAGAAAACGATTGTAGTCACTGTTAAAAGAACCTATGACTGCTGTTATAGGAAACTGAAAACGAACAGCAGCTTCCTGTGTCAAAGTCACCATTTTGTTAAACCTACACCTCAACCTCTCCAACTATTTTTTGCCATTTGCTGAATCAATTGATTGATGCTGAGTTACTCTAGTATTAAAACAGCAGAGTACTTAAAAAAGTAAGTTACAAAGTTTTATACATAAAAATAGAAAAAGGAATATGATGTTGATTCTGTATCTCGGATGATGAGGCATGTACATTTATTCAGGTAATACATGTTTACTAAACAGAATGCATGAAGTGACACAGTTAATGTGAAACAAAAAAAGTTCCAAGATGATGTTACAGGTTTAATGCTTTAAATGTTCATATCATTTTATTCTTCTTTGCTTTGTCCGCTCTGCGACTCTCAGCCCTCTGCATGTTTGCAACTGGGGACTGTTGAAGTTCTTGTTGTCCTCTTTTCTTTAAAATAAAAATTGGTGGCAGCACAGCTGGCAGTCTGTGCAGATTCCCTCCCTTTGGCCTGGAGCGCTTAACTTGAGTGTACTTGATATCAGGCAGCTTGCAGAAGTTGTAAAGCTCACTGGCATCTTGTACAGGCATCATTCTGCCCCATTTCAGCTGACTTGCTTCCTTGTTGCTGCAGACTTGTTTGACAGTTTATCGGTGTTTTAAGCCCCCAATGTCTCCTTCCAGGCAGCGTTGCCTGGAGGGCACTAGGATTAGGCAATGATTAAGGGTTAAGGTTAGGGTTAGATGCCTTGAAGTCAACGGTCGCAGCACTGCCTGGAAGGAGACGTTGGGGGCTTCAAACACCATCGAGCTGTTTGACAACTGCACGAGAATTCTAGAAAAAAAAAAAGAGTAAAACTTTAAAGGTTTGACTGAGAAGTAGGAAATACTGCAAATAACCCTGGGTCAGATCTTGAGTTATCTAAACTTGACAATGTGGCACCAGGAGGCAAATGCATTCTGTTCAAAGTTAAGTGCAATGAATGCTTCATCAAACAATGGAAATAAACAAATAGAATTCTGATCTTTAAATGTTGAGAAAACGTACGAGCATAAGCTACTAAATTCCAGTAGTCTACTTTTAAGTTTTGAGCCTATTCAAAGAGCATGAGACATGAGGTTACAGGCTGGAGTTTGTGTCCCTCTGGTAAAGTGTTTCAGGTTGATATGTCATCAAACAGCTCTTCTAAACATCTCAGTTGCAGGTAACACGGGCAGTTCCTCAAAGCCACGTCTGTCCTGCTGTGGATGCGAGTCCAACCTGAGAATGGAGGCTGAGGAGCGTTTGTTAAACTTCTTGCCCCGCTGCTGGGTAATGTACTGTACTGGTAATGGTGGAAGGTGGGTTGAAACCAGTTTGCCTCTACCTGCACGCTGATATGTTATACAGTAGGAAAAAGAAGAAGGGGAACTTTAGGGGGAGCGACAACTTGCAAAATACCAGTAAGTGTTTTGTGTCTTTTCTAATACTACTGTAGGTACTACTGGTAATGATAAACACAATAATATTCATAATCAATCAAATGTAACAGTAATTACGCAGTGCAAAATAAATTATGGGTTTGCTTTGTTATTATTTAGATGGGCAGACCAACCCTTATGTTGCCTGTGTGTCGTTTAATCAGCTGGCCATTGTCAATTTCTGGCAGGTTGAATCTGTGTACAACAGGCCTGGACAAATGTGATGGCATGAAGTCATGGACATCTCCTGCATGAACCTGTTATATGTTCCAAAATTGAATATAATTCAGAGTGAGATTTGATGGCGATGAAACACTTAGATCAATAATTCATATAAGGTTTTCTTTGTTGTGCTATTTTTACACTTTAAATTTGCAGGGCACACAACTGAAGTTACTGTAAATTACTGTTTGGAAAGAAAAAGCTCAAATTGGTGTTAATTGTGGACTTCAGGAAAAAAATATTGTAATTGAAACAAAAGAAAGGGACAAATAAAAATAATGAAGATACACAATACATTGAAATAAAGGGTACATTGATAGAAATGTATATAAAGAGTGTGACAGAGAGTAGATGAAATATAGAGGAAAAACAGATGACCGTATTCTTGTGTCAACTTTTTTGTTTGGGTTCACATCACTTCTATCCTCTCCCTTCTCCCATTTTTCTCTGATTTGTCAGTCGCCTGGTAATTAAGTTTAGGGAGGTTAACCTGTGTTACTGTACTATTGAAGGATAAGGACCTTGTAGTTACTGAATTTCGTACCTTTGCTTCTTGTCGCTCATGGTTATAGTATGGTCTAAAATAGTTGAGGCAAAAGTCTCTCACAAAATCCTGAGGATCAATATGCCGTTTGGAGGTATGATGTGTTCAGTCATTGTGAATGTGGACTAATGAAACTGTGAATGAACTGTGAAAACATGGAACACATTCTAACTCTCAGTTACCTGCACACACCATTTGTACAAACAGAAGGAAGATTCAAAATAACATCTTCAATGTCTATTTTTATTTCATAGTAGTTGTTTTTACAGTTCTGCTAACAGTATATCATAATTCATCTTTTCATTACAGTATCATTAGTAGTACATTTGCCGGAAAGAATTTGAGATGTTGACTATCAAACTCCACATGTCATCATGTTGGGTCAGATACTGTAATTGTTGTTCATTCAAGGATAAATTACCAATATTACCAATATACCAATATACAAATGGTATAAAAGAGTATTTGTGATGTTGGATCTTACTGAACCAACTAGTTTTTCCTTCAGTGCACTCATTTTTTCTTCATTGAAACATCTTCTATTAGTGACTTTTGAACTGCAACATGCAAATGTTACCACTTGGGGGCGCCAGTTGATAGTACGCTGCTCTACAGTGACTGGAATTGCCTTAAAGCAGTTTTTCTGGACTCTATGTCAGGTTCTCTTGTCCATTTACAATAATGTGTCAATATGCAAGTAGGGAAGCTCTGTACCAGTGTCACTGACATAAACACACTCCATATAAAACACAAACATGCAGTATAGGCTACTTAAATAGACACAGACAAACACACACATACGCAGCTCTCAAAAGCTAGGACAGTAATTACGTGTCTAAATCTGACAGAGCGTCCAACCACCAATGTCTGGCTGCCTGCCAGTGTGTGTGTGTGTGTGTGTGTGTGTGTGTGTGTGTGTGTGTGTGTGTGTGTGTGTGTGTGTGTGTGTGTGTGTGTGTGTGTGTGTGTGTGTGGGTGTCATTGGTAAAGACAGAGACAGGCTGGCTGGAATCTGTTGAGGGAAGGGGCTGCACCCAAGAACACACACACACACACACACACACACACACACACACACACAAGGTTGAGCAGTGCCACATCACCCACCTCACCACTCAGCCCACCCTGCACACACTCTCAACCTCACACACTGTTTTTTACACACATATCACACAGATAATAAGGCTGAGATTCAAACATTCTGTTTGATACCATTACATTAGTCCATGTTACTCCAGTATTGTTGACTTTTTAATTAGTATGTTATATACATACATTTTTATTTTGGTGGTGTTTTTTTTATCTTTTAGGGGAAAAAACCTACTGAGAAAAGATTTTGGAGAAAATAATAAGGTAAGGTATTTCGTTTCATGGGAGTACCCTAAAAAGACTCAGATACTGCCAGCTAACATTTACCTAGGTTGGGTCTCTATCTGATAATGCAAATATCATCCTTAAGTACAATTTTGAAGTATTTTTTCTTTACTTGAGTATTCTAATTTTACTTGCACACACTGAAAAATACTTGGTCAATTTGAAACCAATTTGGAACAATCTAGCACCGCCCCAGTACCATGAGCATAAAATCCTCTGGGTCACTAATCACACACAAAACAATGTGTTATTTAGACCTAATTTTAGTTATTGATATTATTTCCATTAGGCTATTCAGCCACACCAATATGTGGTTATTTTGACCCAGTAACAATGTCATGTTTAGATTTTTGTTGGGTCATCAATTAAACCATAAACTGTATGTTTTATAAACATTTTTAGTGTTCTGTTTAGTGTTTTTACAACTCAAAATACCCACATATTGGTGTGGCTGAATAAAATTATTATATATATATATATAACTAAAACTAGGTCATAATAACACTTTTTTTTGGGTGTGATTGGTGACCCAGTGTTTTTTGTGCTCATGGGTACTGGGTTGGTGCTAGACTGACCCAGATTTGGTTAAAATTGACCCAGTATTTTTTAGTGTGGATGAGTGAATTCTGAAGCCTTTAATAGGGGGTGCATGGCTGGGTTGAGCAGCATGCAACTGAGTCATTCCTCCCTGTGGGCAAACATTTTCACCCTACTTCATTATTGCAACAGGCAGGCTCACGTTCTCTGTTTCTGTGTGTCTGTGTCTGGACCAGATATACTCATCCTGCTATATGTTCTCAAACATGCAGCTTCATGCTCTGCCCTCCACTGCAGGCACACGGGTAAAAGACAGAACACGAGGGAGTTTATCGTTTAGCAGTGAGAAAGAAAGTCAAAGAACAAACGTCATGAAGATGAAATGTGTGTGTGTGTGTGTGTGTGTGTGTGTGTGTGTGTGTGTGTGTGTGTGTGTGTGTGTGTGTGTGTGTGTGTGTGTGTGTGTGTGTGTGTGTGTGTGTGGAGCCTCCCTCCCCTGGGGTTGTGTATGGGCTTGTTACAGCAACATTCCTCCACTCAGCTGCTTCTGAGCAGCACATTCCAGGAGAGAGAGAGAGAGAAAGAAGGGGAGAAAAGGAGGAAGAGAGGGAGATAAAAGGGGGAGTAGGGAGAAAGAGAGCAAGCATGGTAAATGAGGATGGACGGGGGCGAGTTGTTAAGGAAGAAAACGGGAATCTTAATATGATGTGTAATTGATCCCTTGCTGTGACTATCTTCTCCACAGAGAGATCAAAGGTCAGGGTCAGATACAGTACAGAGAAAACAGAAGCAGTGCTAAGAAAAGGAAGTGACAGAGAGAAGGGGCTGGATCGCAGGAGGCCATAAGGTCTTTTTTTTAAATATTATTCCCCATTCAACCATACACACACACACAAACAGCTATTACACTCCTCTATTCAGACACAGTAGATAAACACGAATATAACACGCTGTAATTAGTTAGTTAGATAGTTTATTGGCTTGAAATAATAACAACACAAAAACAAAATAACTTCAGTGATCAAATTGAAAAACAGTAGGTTCAAATGGTACTCATACAATTCTGTCTGCACATAAATAATATTACTAAACATCATTTTCAGGCAAATATGCAACATAACTAAGACTTAATTGTCTGTGGCTAAAAATATAAATTAGAGCTTGAGAGATCACATTGATAGAGGCAAGTTAAAATGCCAAATATTCCCGATGTTCAGCTTCTCATGTGTTTGTTTACATAATAGTCAACTGAATATCTGACAGACAAAAGTCATTGCAGTATGTCAAATTGGGCTTGTTGACATACTGCATGTTGTGTGTTGTGTGAGGGGAGGGGAGAGGAGAGGAGAGGAGAGGAGAGGAGAGGAGAGGAGAGGAGAGGAGAGGAGAGGATTATTATGGCAGGCTCTGTTATCAGACATGTTCAAATCAACTGTGTCCCTCATGTTAAGTAAATAAAGAGGGTACAGAAACAAAGCAAATTAAACCAGACATATTTACTAAGGATAACAAGAAAATACGTTTAAAGACAAGAGCAACAAAAAGCAGTTTGTGTGTGAAAGCTTGTTGGCTCAGTGACAGCGTCTCTCTCCCTCTTCCTCAGACTGAATAGATGGGTTTGTTTGTTGTCACTGGTAGAACTAAAGGAAGACAATGTCACTCGAGTCCCCTTCTCTCCATGTGTGTGTTTAACGGAAGACAGTTAATCATGCACAAGTGTCTATTGAGTTCCTGTCCTCCGACATCTCCATCCAGAATACTAATTTATTTACTCCTTTCTCTCCTTCACTCCATCCCTGTTGCTCAACAGTTTGTCAGTTACATACAATTTAAGTGAACTGGATGCTCAAAATTAGCATACCAATAAAGTTATGAAACAACAATATTTTTATTGTATAACTAAACATATTTAACAAACACACACACACAGAAACACACACACACACACACACACAATTACACAATTTTGTAACCGGTGTGACCATTAGTGGGGATGTTTCATGACAAATTTGTTTGTTTCTATTTCTGGTTGTATCTTAATCCAGATTATATATCTGAGCCATTAATCTGTTGGCTGTTAGCTGCTTCTTCACTCTGGGCTTCACATAATATCTATCTATCTATCTATCTATCTATCTATCTATCTATCTATCTATCTATCTATCTATCTATCTATCTATCTATCTATCTATCTATCTATCTATCTATCTATCTATCTATCTATCTATCTATCTGTCTATCTGTCTGTCTATCTGTCTGTCTATCTATCTATCTATCTATCTATCTATCTATCTATCTATCTATCTATCTATCTATCTATCTATCTGTCTGTCTGTCTGTCTGTCTGTCTGTCTGTCTGTCTGTCTATCTATTGTGTGTGTGTGTGTGTGTGTGTGTGTGTGTGTGTGTGTGTGTGTGTGTGTGTGTGTGTGTGTTAATGATCCAGATAAAAATCCAGTAACCGCTCTGGCTCTGAGTGACAGGATTATTAAACCATACAGAGAAGTTTACTGTAACCTGTTCTCTCCTACATCTCCTGACAGAGTGCAGCATGCAGTGCAAGGCACATTTATGTTGGGAGATAGTGGAGGTCAGTGGCTTTAATGTGTGATTGTGTGACTCCCACCCCCACTAAAAAGAATTGAAGGAATTAGACAGAGTGCCACCTGGACCTTTTACGTAACAGAAAAGCTTTCACATCACACATAATGCATCAATGATTTAATTGAAAGGTGTGAGTGACATCTTACTGCTCATTACTTTTACTTGTAATTTTGAGTTATAATATTGCTACTTATGTAAGCAACTGTGTGAAGTTCAGGAATAATTTTGGATTAGAGGTTAATGAGAAAAGTCATCCCCTTCTCCACAACAGATAAAACCATAAAATGGCAGGTTTATAAAACAATCAGATAAGCCTATAAATTCAAAAGGTATAGATACAGGGAAAACATATGTATGCTATATTACTGTAAAAAATATATGTAGTCTTCTTATAGAAAAAGTTAGAGGCTGGAAAATGAAATCAATTTAGTCTATTCTGTGAAACAGATTTCATACCAAACAAAAAATACAAATACATTTAATTGGAACAACTGTTGTAAAGGGGCACAACTTTTATATTTGAGTAGAAAGTATGGAAAGGTGTACAATTGTCCTTGGTTTATCTGGCAGTTAATTACATATTTAAACATACATACACAAACAACACATTAAAACAACTTTGACAGTATGAATCATGGAAATATTAATACTTATTTCTATGGTATGCAAACTCCAAGCAATAAAATACAATTCACAACATGTAAGAAACACTTTTAGAAAAAAAGATTACTGTACATATTCATATAATTACATGATAAAATACATTAAATCAATATAAATAACAGTATTACAGTTAAATCATATATTTGTTATATTGAGGGGTTTTTTAATACAGTATTTTGGTAATTTCTAATAATGATGACGAACCGCGTCAAAACGACAGACACACATTCTATCCAATCAGACTTGGATCTTTGGTAGAGCTACATCCACGTAAGCCAATGGGATTTTAATTTCTGGTGTCAGATGTCCAATCACAGGCCGCTATATCCTGGAAAAGGAAGGCCGTGTTCTCCCTCGGCTTTACCCAGTCCGGATGTTCCCCAGTAGCGAATAACGAGCAGCAGTGTGTGAATGTGGCAACCGAGGTAGACAGGGAGGGGTAGATAGACTGACCGGATCAGGGTTTTTGTCCTTTTTCAATCTTTTTCTTTTCTCACAGAGCCTAGCTAGTGTTAACAGTTTATATGACGCCACGGTTGTAAACTTGTTTGTAGACGTGAAAGCCCGGCCGCCGCTGCTTTTCTTTGGGACTACGTTAACCGTTAGCGTTGTGAAAACAGCCCAGAAGAAAGAAGGAAAGGGTGAAACAACATGGGGCGATAATAAAAAAAGAAGGTGTTGTGTTATGAACCGACGATGACTCTCTGGGAGGATCCGTGAAGCTTATTTATTTTTAATTTATTTCCCCTCTCCCTTTACCTTGTGTCCTTTTTTGTTTTATTTTTGAATTTTCTCCTCCCTTGCTGCTTTGGGAGGTTGTTTTTTTTTTAAAAGGAAAAGGCAACGGGATACGTTACAAGAGGACTGAAGGATGGACCAAGCCGGCATCCTGAGAAAGTTTATCCAGGGGGTGAAGGCCATGAGCGAGGGGGACGAGGAGAGGGGAGAGGACAACTTCGGCAGCGACTTTATGGTGGGTCAAAATTTAAATGAGCTTACCTAGCCTCCTTTACCTTATATCTATCTGAACCAAACCTCTCTCCCTTCACATTGTCCACCTCTTCCTCCATACGGACCCTCCATATCCCACCCCCCCTCCCCGTCTCCTGTATCCCCCAGGAGGTGAGGCAGGGGCGGCCACACTGCCCTCTTCCTTTTCCTCCCATTTCCAGGCTTTACATGGCGGCCTAGCATTGTCTCCCAATCCACAGAAACACCACCGGCTCCTGTTTCTTTAAAATAAAGAGACAACAGCAAAACAAGACACATTCACGTCACTTTTTTGCCCGTGGGCTAATTTTTTTTACATAGCGTTCTTGGGATAGCTTAGGTTGTAGGTAAATGCTGGCTTAGTGTTATTGTGGCTTACTGTCTGGTAACCATGCCTGATTGTTGGGATGCTGTGCAGTAATTCATTGTCCTCTCTGATACTCAAAAAGCAATGAGTATCTACTAACCAAACTGAGCTTAATTGTATGCATTATCTCCTATTGTGTGCCTGTAGCATCCTGTTTAGTTAGTGTATTGCTAGACGTCTCTATGAAATATTTCTAGAATGACTGCAGTTGCTTATTTAGTTTATTTTAGTTTTGGGCAGATTTGTTCTGTAGCGGATGATAAATCTACCTAAAGACAAAAATATATTTGCTGAATACTGTTTCCTAGCTTTCAGACTCAATACACTTTATCTCACCCTCGTTGATATAAATAGGGTGAACATAATATTAAATACACAACCATATATAATTTAATCAAATTCAACCGCACCACAAACTACAGCCTCTAAAATAACCATGAAGTTGAATCAAAACCGTTTAAACTGTAAGTTTAAAACTAAACATTATAGCCTTCATTAAGGTTGTGAGGTGTGAGTGCAGATGTGTTGTATTAGACTGGCTATGTGTACCTAATAAACTGGCAACTGAGTGCATATAATAATCTAGGAAAAAATGTAAAACCTACTGTTTTTCTCAGTAGGTACTGTCTTCGGTTCAATCTTTTAGCCAACATTGAAAAAATATCATTCTTCATCGTACTTCAACATCATACTTAAGTACTTTTGTTACATGTGGAAAGGTGCTTTTTAAAAGAGACATTTGTTGTTTGCCTTATGATGATCACTGACCTGCAGTCAGAAGTTTACCCACACTGCATCCCTGGATGATGTTGTGTCGCAACTCCCGACTCAAAATAGGACTTGTCTTCCTTGTGAAATTGCTGAAATAGCCACAACAGGTAATGCACTTCTGTAATACCATTTCCATAATTAGTTGTCATTTTCGTTAAATGGATTTGATTAGAATAGGTTAGGAAATGATGTGCTAACTGGAGGATAAATGCACATTTCAGTTTAAATTGATGTACAGTAACTGTTAGTAAAGCCTCAAAAGGAGTCTCAGTTATAGTTGAACTAGTTGTACAGTAGGAGCGGCGTTTGGGTTTCTTTATGAATTCACATTATGGTCTAGGGAGGTTAAGTGTTTCTTTGTTTTCTTGTACTGCAGTTTGATTATTTGTGAAAGAGGCTAATCAGCATCAGAACGGTTAACTTTTAATCCTTTTGCCCCCACACACACACACACACACACACACACACACACACACACACACACACACACTCCATTCTCCTTACTTACTTCATGCAAGCTGCTTGCTGGAGCTTGCAACATTCTTTCTTGGCTCATTTCATAACATTTTGTCTTGGCTTTAAAATTGGAGCTTTATCGACTCCTGGGCACACTTTGGATAAAAGCTACACAATTAGTCAGGCCTCTCTTGCTGAAATTAGGTACATAACAAATTCTGAAATAAGGGAAACTTTGTGTTTGTATGTGTCAAATTGTGTGCTGATGACTTGGTCTGTCCTGTCCTTCGAGCGTGCGTTTCATAGAGTAAAACAGGGAGGTAGCGGATGTTGCGTTAAAACCAGACTATGGGGCGTTGGGGCTGTACATTGAGAAGGTGCTTTATGGATGAGGGAGAGAGCAATGCATGTGATCAGACTTAACACTTTTTTTCCTTGAAATTCTGTGCTATTGCCATTTAGTTGGAATAATTATATATTCAGTGAATACATTATATTCAGTGTGCATTTGTATTGGCTGTTGGTTCCTCTTAATCTTAAATTCTCCATGTATAGTTGAGTGGGTAAATATAGGTTCTTCTTTTAGCACCACCATACCTCTCATTCATTATTTTACACACATCCACGCCTTGTCAAACTGCCTACTACAACCACAGTCCTCTGCTGTTGTACATTGGGAGGAACCATAGGAGAGGTGATCTTATAGCTTGTTGAGGTAGAAAAGAGTTTCTTATCAAGTTTCCCAACAAAACATCCCTCAGCCCCTGCTGCTACTGAAAATGGCAGCCTTTTAATCAGAAACCCCCTTTTCTAACTTTCAGGTCACCGCTGACTGCTTGTCGTGCCTTGCTTTTTCTTGTGATATCTGTTCAGTTTCCTTTCAAATGAGCTTTATTGGCATGAAACACAATCATTCCTTTCTGCAGCGAAACATATTTCTTGTTAGCCTTTTGTCTATCTCGTGTCCCTCTAGACAGTAATATGACTATTAAACAGTTCATGTACATCATCTTTGGGCCATGTTGTAAGCGATTCAATTTGAACTATTTCTTAAATCCGATTATTCACAGTAATCGCGTTATTATTTGGCACGCAAACTTGCTGAATGTCAAGCTTTGTGGCATTCATATAACTGGTGCTTCAAGCTAAATTTGCTCTCAGCTGGCAACATCTGCTAGTGAATTAAGAGTTTCATCTGAATTATTCAGCAGACAAACCAGCTTGTAGATGAGAAGAAAACATGTTCTGATTGAGCACAGGTGGGCTGTGTGCCAGTGTACCAAGCACAATTAAGACTCGTCATCAGCCACAGCCAGCATGTAAGTAAGTGCTTTAGCTGGTTGCTGCCGGCCTGTCGTACCAATTTTCAAGCCTTACGTGAAGCTTTCAATTGCTGGAGTCAAACGCACAATACCACAAGTGCATGGGGTGTGCTCCTTTGCACACTGAGTCACCAGAACACCCCAACATAACACCCACTTTAACTGCCTATTGTTGTTTATATATAGAATGTGTTTTATAGGCATAATTACAATGCTCTAGAAGGGCAACAAGTCAAAAATTATATGCTGTGTTTGGTACTCTTTTTGCAGCTGTTCAATGGAACCCTTGAAAATGTTTCCGCCTGGCACGCAAATTTGAGAACGGTCTTGTTCTTTTTCTTTTTTCTGCATTTTTGCGACCCATTTCGGCTGTAAGAATTAGTGAGGGTGTTTGATAATTTTAGGAATTTTGGTTAGTAACATTCATGGAGACACCCACAACTGATCTAATTACACAGCACATACTGGTGCATGTTGTGCGGTTACATCAGGGCCCCCCATGACGTGCAAAGAGACAGTCCCGAGTCTGGATTTAAAGGTTGAACACATATTTGTCGTAATGTTGGCGCTATAGTAATGGAATAGCTAGATTACATGCTGCCATATACTCTGAAAAACATACAGCATTATAGCCAGTATGTGCCTCTAATTACAATTTTGCACGTTGGTGGATTCAAATGGCAGTAAGAAACTCCAGTGAATATTCAAAAGATTTAAGCTTCAGCAATGATATCATGCAGCATATCTTCAGTAAAAGGCACACGTTATGGTCATTTTTTAACCAATCTGGTCCGATGATGATGGCTTCATTCTAAGGGATACAAATGGGATGAAAGGCAAAATACTTGCTGTCAGGTCCTGGAGTCGGTCTCATGACGCAGGTCCTGCAAAATTGGGGGCATCTGTGCAGTCGCTGGTTCCACACAACCAAACAATTTCAATCTTACTTGTTTCACAAGGGTGGTTATCAACCGGCTCTTGTCAACCCACGACTTTCCAAACCAGCTATTAGTGTGCTTATGTAAGAGAGGCAGAGTTTTTTAACAGACAGTTACAGAGACAACATTAGGAACACATCCAGAGAAGATTAAAAAGAAGAAACATTTGGGGAAAGTAGTGCAGATGTAATACGATTCACTAGGTAAAAAGAAACGACATAAAAACACCACAAGAACACTAAATAAAACTTGCAAATTAAGTCGTCCAAAAGGTAAAATATGAGAGAGAGAGAGGTATCATCTTCTTTTTTTGTTTTGAAGGCTAATGGGATTACTAGAGGTACACTGCAATTGGCCTGAATATACTAAGACATGCCAGATATCTGATGACACCAGCTCCATTACTAGCGAGCAAGTGAAAGCCCATTTAAGAGCACACAGTGATATCTACGGAACCCTGTATCGTGACTGACTACAAACCATCCTGCAAGGAGATGGTTGAAGAACTGTATGAAATGAATTTAGCTTCCTTTATTTTGGACCATGCAGTGCGTTCGCCCCCTTGACAGAGGGAATTTGGGTATCAAAGTTCAAGGTGCTCTAAGCGATGTCACGCGGTTTTTTTAGGCTACATTTTTTGTCATGTCACATACAGCAAACATCTCCTCACTATCCACGAGCTGCCTGTCCCCTGAACACACTGTTTAAAAAAAAAAAACGCGGTCTCTGTAGACAGACCAGGCTCCACAAACGCCAACAAAAACAAACTGCGACAACCTGCACCACGAAACGTAACAGTCTTCCAGCGTTCCAGCCAATAACCGACAAGAAGGATGTGGGGGTTCGGGGGTTAGTGCGCGGAAACACGGAAGGGAGGGAGAGGGGGCGGGATGAGGAGGAGGGAGGGGCGAGCTAGCCTCGTTTTGTTTGAAAAATACTTTGAACGTCAACAAGAAGTGTCGTCACTCAACATCGCGTAGAGCACCTTTCATTAAAGTTGAACAATATGTGAAAACTCAGTGTGGGTTCACTTGGCTGCCATGAACGAATTATCTGATGTGGACATTTTCTTTCAAATGAAATGAACAAGGTGTTACGTTTTGTTGTGACCAGACCCGTCCCAAGTTAATATAGCGGACTCCCAAATCTGGCTTTGTGAAACCAGCTTCAGAGTAGGGCTGCTCGATTATGGGAAAAAATCCTAATCACGATTATTTTGGTCAATATTGAAATCATGACTATTTGACACGATTACTCATTGACTTTCAGAAAGATGTTGCATTTATTGAAGTTACAAAGCAGTGCAAAAGTTAAACATATCATATCAAACATATCTCTTAATACTGTTCCCATTTTAACTTTTTTTTTTTTTTTTTCATTCAGAACGCGAGACGAAATAAATCGATTATTCTGTTTTTGTGATCCTTAGTAGCCGGAATCGTAATCACGATTTCAAATTTTGATTAATTGCACAGCCCTACTTCAGAGCGCTTCCTGCTGTCGTGGAGATAAAGTGTCTGCGACACAAACTTTCAGAGAGAAGCAGTCTAGAGACATTCGTCTTACATGCAGGCTCACTTTCTTAATTTGATTAGGACTTGTGTATTTCTACATAAAAAGCGAACCTTTATAGTATTTAGGTGACAGTGTTACGAGTATAGAGCTTAGCAAGGCCAGGTTGATTGAACACACAGCTGTTGATAGACATGCTGCAGGGATTGAGCTTGTGACCTCTGTGTTATGGGAAACCCTCGGTAACTACCAGGCCACCGCAGCCTAAAAGAATATATATATATATATATATATATATATATATATATATATATATATATATATATATACCCCCATGTGGCACCTGAACAGACGTCTGCTGCATGTTAACAGACCTGGATATTGCAGGCCATGTATGAGATAGGAGGAGACACTTTGTGTGTCTTCATAGAGGTGTAAACATCATTTCACAGGTCCAGCAAATGTAGCTACAAACTAGTGTTTCAAGTTGGAAGATGTAAAGGCAGGAAATAAATCACATGGTCGGAAACAAAGTCTGATCTGTGTGATCCGTTACCTCTGTCATGTGTTACCTGTGATTGTTTCTAAATACACTGTCTTAAAAACACATGTACCTGCTTTTGGGAACACTGCGCTCCACACTGCAGACTAGACAGGGTTTGTGTTTGTGTGTGTGTCCCACCTTTGCAAGTACATTACTCCCATGCAGCACATCAAAGACAACGAAAAAGTGCAAGCCCACGCTTCTCTAAACATGTGTCCTGTCGGGCAGACATTAAACACTCAGAGGGGAGCCAAGAAAATGAGATGTGACAATGCCTAACGTGTGTGTGTGTGTTCTTGTGGGTTTGTGTGTAGTAGCTATTTCCACTGTCCCCAGGGGGCTTCCCCTTGTCCTCTCTTAGTTGTGTGTTTGCATTTTAAGTGCCTGCACACACACATTTGAGCTTTCAGCACATGATCTGGAAGCCTTTATGCCCATGTATTACAAAAGCGCACACACAAAACATCTCACTGGTCAGGGATGCAAGGACCCCATTTATGCGTAACAGCATGGTAGGCTATTGCCAGCACATAGTGTGTGTTTTCAAGAGAAGGGTGGACTTGTGTTTAGGGAACTTCATGCTGAGATTGCCCAGAGTTGTTTCAGATAAACTCAGCTAAGGCAGTCTACCGCTTTAGGTTTCAGTAAATTTATCCCAAAAAATAATGCATACTCGTTTTTCTATTTGGCTTTATAGCTGGTAAAATCCGCCATCTTCTCCGCCATCTTCCATCACT
The DNA here is from genome assembly GCF_031162955.1 of Sander vitreus. NCBI lineage: Eukaryota > Metazoa > Chordata > Actinopteri > Perciformes > Percidae > Sander > Sander vitreus. The sequence goes on from NC_135877.1 coordinate 12,323,901, forward strand.
GATTAAAAATTGAGTGTGTGTGTGTGTGTGTGCGCCACTGTAAGCCCGCCTTTATGTTACTGTAACAAGACTTCCCAATTTCCTCTGGTGTCACAAACCTCCTTCTTTCTCACCCGCCCTCCTCCTACGGCTTAACCCAGAAACTCGCTCTTGTGTGTGCGTGTCTCTACATGATGATGAAGAACTTTATTGATCAAGATAAGGGGAGATGGCTAAAATACTCAGGAAATACCCTTGGTGTAATGTGTGACTTATGTGGAAGGAAATGGCTACATTAAGGAGTCATCTTTGCCATGGCAACTCACAAACACATCAGTGATTTTACACACACACACACACACACACACACACACACACATTAATGCACACACACACATGTCAGCAGCATCTGTGTGTCCTTGAAGTGGACAGGATACACCAGTCGTTTATTAAATTATTATATTATGACAGACAAAAATGTCAAATGAATGCACAAAAACACACTCTTAAGATGTATAAATCACACAGGCATGTTACAGAATTAGGCTTAGTGAGAACAGTTTGATGGCCTGTGAATTTCAGAGCCGGGAAGTGATTATTAATACATGCACACAAACACCAAGCACACACTAAACTCACAATGAGCTCCTGTCCCAGTCGATTAGGATTATATGCGGTTTGTCCACATCTGCTTCCTGCAGCAGGCCTCGCTCCAAAGCGGGAAATTACCACCAGGCAAATACCGCGAAATGTTAACCGCTTCGCAGCGAAGTCAACAATTCTAACTAAAATTCAAACATGTCAAACTTCTCAGGTTGTGTTTTTGGGCTCCAGGAATGTGCCTGTATCTTAGTGCTTTCAGTAATAATTTCCATGTTGATGATCTCCTTCACTTTTGAACTTATGCAGTGAGTTTTAGAGGGTGTTTGTGGTTTCAGGCTTATTTCAGAAACACAAATGATAGTGGAGAGGGAGGGGAGTCATTCTGATCTTCACAGGGAAAGTCACATGGTGGTCAGCTGCAGAAAAGTCTTACTGGGGGTTCAGTGTCTAACTCAAGGACACTTCTCAAACCCTGAATGAGAAAATGCACGACCGATACTGTAAATGTGTTTCCTTTTTTGAATCCTTACAAGCTCTCCTTCACTTATTATTCCATTCCCGTTCTCTGACTGCCCAGTCTCTAAGACTGGCCACCGCGTAACTGTCTAGCGTCTATCATTGTTATTGTGTCACGGCGTTTTCTTCTTTATATCCTATCATACAATGTGGCATTCAGTTTTGCTTTCTCAGTTTGAAATGCAAAATGTTTACACTTCTTCTCTTTACTTGATAATGCCATAAAGTCAAACTTCATCAATTACTCAATAGTCAAGTTTCCATCCAAATTCTGGGCAAATTTTAACAGAATTTCCAGAAAACTGGCAAAAGGAAAAGTAAAGTAATCCACCCGCTACCGTTATGCGATTATGAGCATTTGGGTGCATTGAGATAAACGGTTAGTGGCGCTAATTCTCCAGTCCTTTTTAAACCATTAAAGAAGAAGAGGGTGAAACCAGATGGCATAATATGGGTGTCAGTCAAACTTCACATCATGGTATTTTATTGCCGTTTTATTTTATTTGAGGAAACACAGATACTTAATCACCTTACACACTTACACACCGATATTCTTTTCTTTCTTTTTTTCCCCCTTTTATGCGATAGTGCCAGTGGATAGGCAGGAAAGGGGGGAGAGAAAGAGAGGGGATGACACGCAGCAAAGTGCCGCAGGTCGGATTCGAACCCAGGCCGCTGCAAAGGACTTAGTTTACATGGGGCGCACTCTGGGTGAGCCAGCGGCCGCCCCACACACAGATATTTCTGATACGTCAACCAGAAGACGGTCTTCTGGTAATTGTTAGTTTTTTTTTCCACATCTCCCAGATCTACTTGAGTCCCTCATCTGTTTCTCTGACTGTCCCTCCATCTCTTTCTATTTTTTATGTTATCGGTCCACTTTGTTTTGTCTTTTGACGTTAAAGCTAACGTTAGCTAACAAGGAGGGGACACACACAGTTCTGGACCCTTGACTCATGCTAAAGGTCAGGGTGGGGTTTCATGTTATTTCCTTAGTGATTGAGCTTGATTATTCATCTCTCTTTAACTGTTAAACCAACAGTAGACACCTGACATGGTGACCTGTTCTCTGAAAAATGTGATATATATTATTTTTTTTTGTACAGAAAATAACCAAACATTTCAAGGAATAATTCGACATCTTGGAAAATGTCCTTATTTGCTTTTTTGCAGGGAGTTAAATCAGAAGATTGATACCACTCTCGTATGAAGCTACAGTCAGTAGCTGTTTACCTTAGCTCAACATAAAGATGGGAAAAAGGGGGAAACGGCTAACTTGACTCTGTCTAAAGGTATTCAAATCAAAATACGGTCTGATTGTCGACTGTTATGATATTAGGTAGCAGGAACTTACTCTAGTCTCTGCTGGTTACGGTAAGCGTACAGACGTGTGAGAGTGGTATCTTATCTAACTCTCAGCAGGAAAATGAAGAACTGTATAGCCCAAAATGGCAAACTATTTATTTAATGCTGCTGCAGATTCATGCTGCCGCATTCATCACAACCCCTTCTTTTCACAACTACACATTCATTCACTTGATTATGCATTCAGCATTTGGTGCAGTCACGTTTTTCTGTTTAGCCAAATATGACTTTGCACATTGCAGTTTCTTTCTGATTTGGGACACTAATGCCACACGCAGAGAAAGAAGAGCAGCAAGCACGCCAGTCACGCTCATTGAATTGACAGAGGGAGAGAAGCAGGGCGACCGAGTCATAAAGAAAGCCATACAGACCCTTTTAGTCTCTGTGCTGTAACAGTGCATCGCTTCCCCGCGTGCTCGCAGCGCAGGAGATTGAGCTTTCTGAGAGCTTTGTGTGACCTATTTTGTGTGTGTGTGTGTGTGTGTGTGTGTGTGTGTGTGTGTGTGTGTGTGTGTGTGGAGCATTCACAGGAAACTGGCCAACTCAGTCATGCTGTTTTACTCTGACTGATAGGAGGCAAGAAAATAAAAGGAAGAGAATGGAAAGGTAGAAATAGTGTGGAGGGAACGAGGGCAATGTGAGAAATAATTTATTATTATAGAGATAAAAACACTGGAGTGTGTTGCAAAGTTGAACACTAGTTGAACTTTTGACAAAAGTGCAAGTGAACATATAATAAGAGATGTCCATCAGCTGTTAAAATCAGCTTCACACATTTTGCAGACACGACCACATCAGTCATCAGCGTAGGTGGTTTCAGTGCATTCTTGTCTTTAATGTGTGAAAAACAGAAAATGTTAAGTGTTTTCTAGGGTTTTAGTCACTTCCCTTTCCTGTGAAGAGAATAGTTTCCTGTGATGTTGTGTACATGATGCTTTTTTTTTTTTTTTTGCATAACATAAACGATACATTTGTGTTCTTATGATCAGTTGTTTAAAAGGTACAAATCTGCTCGACCTTTTCTGTAAAGCCCGTTCTTATAACTGATACATACATATAAGGCAGAAGGGCATACCATTCAGTGGTTCTAGGTTCTTAAATTAGGATTTGTTTTTCTTATTCATATCATTGTATATAAATTCACAACATGAATTTTTCAAGCAACATTTTTTTTCCGCAGCTTCTCAAATGTGAACATTTGCTTTTCTTTGGCTTTGTTGTTCTGTGTAACAGTAGGTAAAATAAAAACAAGGCAGATAGACGATAACAGCAGATTAATCAATGATGACATGTTTTTCCACTGTAGACCTATTTAAAATAATTGGATTACTGGTTACTGTGGTTAGGTCGTAGATGAAAAACATTCACCAGTTCCAGCTTCTCAAACCTGAGAATTTGCTGTATTTCTCTGTATCATAATTGTGATTAAGTTATATCTTTCAACTGTCCTACAAAACAAAAAGTCACAATTTCCCAGAGCCCAAGGTTATAGCCACATAGTTGGCTATTATTAAGACTTAATTATTAAGACTTAAACAATGACTTAAAGGTGCAGTAGGTAAGACTTATAAAACTAACTTTCAGTCATATTTGCTCTGATATGTTCCAGTAGAACTACATGACGCAGGTCATTTAAAAAAAAAAAAAATCTGGCACCACCTACAGCCTGTAGTGTGATTTGTGTGATCAAAAATCCACCGCTCCCTGTTGAGATGCACCAATCAGGGCCGGGGGGGGTGTCTAACTGCGTGTCAATCACTGCTCATGCACACACATTCATTCTCCCTTGTGGGGGGAGGGGCTTAGGAGACCGTTTTGGGCTTTAGCGGAAAGGGGGGAGGTACTGAGAAGTTGTTGATGTTCAAATTTTTTTCTTGGTTAGTCGCAATCCTACCTACGGCACCTTTTAATTATGAGAATAGTTGGATAATTTTCTGTCTATTAATCGAATAATTGACTCATTGTAACTGATATTGACAATGATCATTAGTTGCAGGCAGCCCTACAAGAGTGTTTCCATCACTTGTCACTTTGGAGAAATTGATACACCACTAACTGTGCAACATATAAGAATTGAATTGAGAAGTACACTTGAGTAGTGATAGATACAAGCCCTCTTTCTCTGGACCCCCCCTCCATTCAGGACAGAAGCTAGTGCGAAGCGACAGTGTGTGAAGGGAGCGTGTGAATGGACAACAGAAACAGGGAATAAAAGAACCCATTAGCTTAGTTACCAAGTGCCTCTTAAAAGCCTTGGCTCTCCGTCTTTCCTTCTATCTCTCTCTCTCTCTCTCTCTCTCTCTCTCTCTCTCTCTCTCTCTCTCTCTCTCCCCCCTCCCTGTTCACCTCCCCTTTGCCACCCCCCCCCCCCCCCCGATATCTCCTCTCCTCCACTTCTTTCCTCTCTTTTTATCTTTTTCTTAAACTCCAACTCTCGTCGGTTTGTTTAGAAAAGGTACAGAGCAGCAGGCGAGGACTCTCTGCTTCTGCTTAATTTCTTCTGCATCCTCCAGGCTTACCCATTATTTGTGTGTGTGTGTGTTTTATGTAATAGAGGAAGTAAGAGTAATTAGAAACAGGGTCTGTCTGGGACAATAGAAAGTAAAGAGAAAAATGGCGAGACAGATAGAAGCTGGGTCTCCCATACCATTTTCCCCCCCATAATGAAATAAAATTAAAAAAACTGAATTTTTAATACAATATAGCTTTTATACATGTGTGAGGTGGATTTTTTTATTATCAGTAATTAGGTTACCAGGCTGATGAATGGTCGAATTTGACTATAAATGGTAGTTCAAGTGTGTTTATGGACATTTTGAAATGCTGTCTGTAAAATATCTTCTCACTGCAGCCTCTCAGAAGTGTCAGATGCATATTTCTAATATAAAAACAAATCAGACATCTCTTGACTTCATTCAAGTTGATGGAAAAACACACCCAATCCAAATTTAAGTATGCAATGCTTACAATGTTTGCATACAGCTTACTTGGATGAAAATTGTTTGTTAGTGTAATAGTATGACAGTGTAGCCTCTATACTTAACCAAACTGTCAAGGTGCTCTTGAGCAAGGCACCGACTCCCCTCCATGGAAAGTTTAGCTGGGTAATTTTGGAAACTTTCATGGGAATTAACAGGAATAAATGGGAATTAACAGGGATAAACGGGAATTAATGGGAATAAACTTGATATTTTTAATATTGCTTTCCATGGAAAGTTTAGCTGGGGAATTTTGGAAACATTCCAATTTGGAAACTTTCATGGGAATTAATGGAAATTGGATGGGATGTAGTCCTTGGGCTCAAATGCTGTTTTCAATCAGCTTCAATCTGCTGCTGAATGTTGGATTCCAGAAATGATCTGTGGAGTGGGTGTGGCCTCAATAACCCTGCAGTAGGCTAAGTAGTAGCCCAAACCATTGACCTTTAGCTTAACATATGAAGGTAGCTAGCATGCTGCCTTTGATTTACTATGGTTATATGCATGCTAAGCTAACCATCAGCGCTGTCTATTGTTTGCAGCCTATCAAGAACAAATGGGCTATACAATTAACACAGACAGGTAAATAGCAATGGGTTATGTATGACCCCTCCAAAAAAAACCTCCCGTATTTATAAAAAAAAAAAAACTAAATGTTGGCAAGTATGTAGTAGCCTATGCTGATTACTGTGTGTGTGCATGTCATTGACGAATATAGGGAGGACATTCAACTGAAGTTGCATTAAATCAGGTTGTTTTAACCAAGGTTATGCTGCAAGATGTTTTTTTTTTTCAAGTACATTTAAGTTCCCTGTTATAGACTAACAATATTATAACAAGCAATATTAAAAATATTCAGTTTATTTATTGTTTCCAACTTTGAAAATTCCTGAGAGAGAGAGAGAGAGAGAGAGAGAGAGAGAGAGAGAGAGAGAGAGAGAGAGAGAGAGAGATGAGAGAGAGAGAGAGAGAGAGAGAGAGAGAGAGAGAGAGAGAGAGAGAGAGAGAGAGAGAGAGAGAGAGAGAGAGAGAGAGAGAGAGATTCAACTTAATGTGTGTCGGCCTGGAATTACAAATGCTGAAATGTCTGTGAGCAAGGTACTGAAGTTGTTTTCTAGGATTGTTTCTGTGGCTAATCCTTTGCAGTTTGACCTCCATGATTATATAAGTTGTGACCTTGTGAAAACATCAAATCTCTTTCTAACTGGCAGCTGACATAGTCTATCATGTATAGATTCAAACTAGCAATTCAGGGCCAAAACAAATCATTGACTAGAGACTACAAAATGTCAGAATTCATTGGCTCTAATGGGACAATCTCGACTTGTACTTCCCAGTTTGCTGTAAATGAAGGGACATGGGCTACAAAAGGAAAATACTTATCATCATTATTGTGTTAGAGAGCACAATTGTGTGCATGTTTGTCTCCAGATAATGTGTTTTGCGGGTTGGGGGAATCACAAACCATCACAAATCACTGTTGCCTGCCCTCTCTTGCTCAATGTGTATTTGTGTTTGAGTGTGTGTCTTCCTGGGCTCTGGCCCAGCACAGAAGCAG